>NW_019214003.1:88589-314310 GCF_002532875.2 Varroa jacobsoni
ATTATTTTTTGGCTTTGAATTGCAGTGTGCGCTTTTAGTGTGTTTCTTGGTCAAATATCTCATCATAAAACAAACATTTAATGTGCTGAAGTGTTTCCACTGTTTCTAAACTTCTTATCACCATTATGGGTTGCTTGATTCCCGGATATCGGTAGGTGGCGCCGGTTTCGTTGGTAGCCATCTTGTCGATCATCTGATGTCACATGGCCACCAGGTGACGGTGGCTGACAACTTCTTCACGGGCTCGAAGCGGAACGTGGCGCACTGGCTGGGCCATCCTAATTTTGAATTGCTACAACATGACGTCGTGAACCCATTATTTGTCGAAGTCGATCAAATTTATTCTCTCGCTTCACCAGCCTCACCACCACACTACATGATCAACCCGGTGAAGACGATCAAAACCAACACTTTAGGTGAAAAAGCAGCTCAGTTAACGAATCAGAGTTTTTTTTTATCTTGCTTTGTTCAGGTCTTGCTAACGTCCAGTAATGGCAACATGCCAAAACGTTTATTTTTTGATCCATTTTTATTCAGTCGTTTATCCATTAATCCCTTTTTGAAGCACACTATCTCACTATGTCAAGCTACGGTAATGAAATGATGGCACGCGATCTCTTCAATGCTCTTTTAGGTACCATTAACATGTTAGGGTTGGCCCGTCGTGTAGGAGCTCGTATTCTAATTGCTTCTACCTCCGAGGTGTACGGGGATCCGGAGGTGCATCCTCAATCGGAAGATTATTGGGGACACGTAAACCCGATAGGTCCCAGGTATGGGAGCCTTTTCGAAATTTTTTTAAATACTCAATTTTAAATTAATATTTTGAGATGGTAAATATAAGTATGTGTAAAACCGTTGAGAGCGGATGAATTAGCGGTTATTCGTTCTACGTAACATTAGAGTTTTCTTTTTCTGTAGTACTTTTGTGACTCATGTGTACACGTCTATTTTTTGACACTGATAGATCCTGCTACGACGAAGGCAAGCGTGTAGCGGAAGCGCTGGCATACGCGTATGCTAAGCAGGAAGGTGTCGAAGTGCGTGTGGCTCGCGTGTTTAACACGTTCGGGCCTCGGATGCACGTGAGTGATGGGCGGGTCGTGAGCAACTTTGTACTGCAAGCCCTTCAGGGTCGTGATATCACTGTTAGTTGCTATTGTCAAATATGAAAATCAAATTAAAGAAAAGCTGATTTGAAACAGTAACAAATACAGTGAGAGAGATTTACAAAATGAAATACTGCTTAGTACCTGCTTTTAGTTGTTATTTTTAAGGTATATACAATATAGTTGGTAATCAACGTAAAATGTGCTGATATAACATTCGTGTCTTGTGAGAGTAATTTCTCATGGCTTTTACGTGGGTGTTGTTGTGTCTTTGCTATTTTACACATGGCGTTGTTCGTAGATTTATGGCAATGGTAAACAAACCCGATCGTTCCAGTACGTGTCGGACCTCGTCGATGGCCTCGTACGCCTGATGAATTCCAACTATACGTTGCCAATAAATCTTGGCTATCCCGATGAATACACTATTGCAGAATTTGCCCATCTCATCAGAGATCTCGTAGCCAACCCATCTGCTCGCATCGTGCATCAGGATGGCGTTATTGATGACCCTCAGAAACGAAAGCCTGATATAACGCGAGCCAGAAAAGAGCTTAATTGGGAACCAAAGGTACATTGAATTAAATTGGAATAAGTTTGCCGAGTTACTGACCGGCTTGTTTCTATTTTTCTCTATAAACTCACCAAAGCGACCAGACGGATTAACTAATTCGAATGGTCGCAATAAAGGAGTAAGAATGAAGTGAGCGTCTGTCGAACTTGGGGATACGACTGACTAATTTGTGATTGTAAACCTAAGAAGACCAGCGCAACAGAAAACAATATATGACAAATCTGTATTTTTTTTTCTATAAAATACGTTCAATTTAGGTTGCGCTTTAATTTGAACGTCCTCGAAAGCCTTTGCATCATATTATACATTCGTGTCGTTTTTAATACAATTTATATTGACAGTATACACTAATTTCCCTGTGAAAAGTCTTAAACGGATAAGCCCTTAACTAAAAAAAGCCTAAATCAGGATCGCTGGTTGAAGCCTGTGGCACGACCTGTATTAGCCATATGTTGTCTGGTGGAAGGGAACAAACCTATTTAAATGTCTGTTTTTCAATTTTTTTTAGGTTCCACTTCAAGAGGGACTCCTGAAGACAATTGCTTACTTTCGGAATGAACTCGCGATAGCGCCAAAGCTAGACGATGAATTGTAGGATTTTATAGGGAAAGGAAACTCTCGTATCTAGTTTTTGGATGGCATCCTTGAGTTTAAATTTGTAATGGAGTGTGATTGTACGTATTTTGTGGATTCTTGTACGTAAGCCAGCTTTCTATCGTTAGCGTCACTGGGTTTAGTGATACTGGTAGATTTAAATTTGTATCCATAGCTGAGAATGAAAATACGAACAAACATTCTACTGATATGGCCATGTCAGGTCCTACATATCGTATTCATATTTGCGTTGAAATGTTCGCACAGCTTAATCATTTATTAAGGCGCGCACCCGTTATACATATGCGGTATGAAGAGATGCATGTGGTGTCTCCATATAGAATTCTGTAAGATTCTTAGTACTGTTTATATAAATCTGTGCCTATTTATGGTTGATATATGCATACTTTCAGCCGTTGACTGGCTACAAAATAAAAAAATCCTAAAAAAATAAAAAAATCTTTTGCTACAAAGTACGATTATAGAGAGTGATTCGGAAGATGCTGGTAGATAAACGACCCGCAGTGAGAACATATTAATGATATATAAAATAATAATAGCAATAGTAATTGTCTGTGTGTGTGTGAGAACGGTTCTCTGCGCATTGGATGTGAGGTGGTGACGTTGTATTGTTAAATTGGAAATAGCGTTTCATGCCACCTGCTGGAATGCATTAAGGCATAAATTCTTTGCCAGGATAAAGAAAACTAGTAATGGACCGGTATAGGGTTGTATGATATCAATCACAACGAACATGCCACGAGTGTTAACTCCATTAGTGTAGCATTTGTACAAAGAAATAGAAGAACAGTTGCTGTTGGTAAAGTAAATAAATGAGTAATAAGTATATGTATTGATGTGATGAGTTTTTATTTTGCTAGAGTATTTCGGAAAGAGAAACGTGAACATTTTTGGGGCCACGAAAGTAAACATTTGTAGAAACGACAATATTTATAGTTAAGTAAGAAAAATGCAAAAAATAATGCATTGCATTATTATAATTACACTGTAAGTTGTAGCCAAAGCTGAATACTCATCCTTAAAGAAAAACAAATCGAGAGTTGAAAAATACCCATGTTTTCGCAACCAATATAATTCATTAACTACGGCGGAATACCGTGTCAAGACATACCGTTTTTAGGGTCGTTCTTGGCCTTTTGACTTCATGCTTGCTATTATTTACATCAATGATAAAGCTAAAGCAGTTCCTGAATCCTTTATATAGATTATAAAAATATATTTGTATGCATATTTTTTTTTGCCTTCATAAGGCTATCACTTTTGCGTATCAGCCTACAACCACTACCATGACCTTACATTATCCTTTATTGAGGTAAGACTGTTATCGAACTTTAAAAGAGTTGAGGAGATGTATCTAAGAAAAATCAAGGATAGGTGATATGTGTATAATAGGAGTTCGATTTAAGGGCAAATTGCCTTTTTTTACTAACTCAGCTTTGCATAATATTAATAGCAACGGTTTAGTAATCTACGATTTATCTTAATTAAACATAACATTTTTTGCATTTTCTATATTTCTTTGAAGATCTTGGATAAGTGTATTATAATTCGTGACTGTGGTAGCTTAGTGGATCATGTATTCGCATTATATATATAGTTAAAGTATTATCTACTGAAGCACACGCACTTGTCTAATTTCAACGATATTTCAAATTTACCGGGTTGTTGCTTGAATCTCGTCTGTTTCTTTTGGACATGTGATTAGCGTAAGCGCCTGTCGGTGGCAGTTGCCGGCGCGCTGCGGCCGCGTTCACACTTGGACGGAGATCGGCATCGCCAAAAACCAACTATTTTCCATATTGATAGATTTTCCGTGTGAGTGGTTCGGTATATATCACAGCTAACTCTGTGTCTATCTTTACGTTATTGTCGCATCTGCGACGGCGGGGGGCGGGTCTGTATAAATCTATGTGTTTGTGGATGTGTGATAAGTGTGTATGTTGCTCGGAATTGCCGAGGGCCGGTGCAGTGCAAACTGGCGGCTTCTTCGGACGCGATGTTGAGCTGCGCCTCGGCTCCACGTACGGCTACCTGCCGAGGACGTGAGGCACTTAGGAATCACCCGGGACCGTTAAAAATCGATGACGCTTTTGACTCCAGTACCTATGATTTACTGTTTCCTCATCAGAGCGGTAGCACCAATGCTAATAATCTCAACATTCTCCAGAGCAGTAGTTCAAAATCACCTGTAAGGTACGAAAATATTCTAACGTTAATTCTTTCAAATAGCTTACGAGCATGCGATGGTGGTAGAGTGCAAGACTTAATCGAAAGATTAGAACTGTAAACATGCTTTGGCGTGGCTGTTTATCTTAGAATATGCGGTGCGCGCACAGACGTCTCAGATGAAAAACAATAGTCATTTCTGAACGACGGAATACTCAGGAAAGTAAACCACTTTTTATGTTTTTAATGATACGCTTATTGGGAGAACCCAGTAGTCCTAATCACGACGAAGTAAAAAGGTCTACGTATTTCACTCGTATTCAAACTGACGACATTTGGTAGTTATTTTTCGCTTTATTCATAGAGATACTCGAAAGTTTCCTAGAAAATTCTAAGATGATAGTATCTCACTTTAGAGCTTTACAAGGGACAAAAAGTTTACCGACGCTTAAACACCGCTCATTGTTGTATCCAGATTCTGCTTAACGATGTGCATTCTTTATCGCGATATACAACTGATACTGTTATTTTGATTAAATAAGGATTATAATTGGAGGAAAAATACGTACACTAACAATATCTGAGTTAGCTTTGTCTTAGGAACTTACTAAAGATTATGGCTTCGTTCTCTGTGGTCTCGACGAGAAAGGATGCACCCGCATTATTACCATAAATATTTAGTCATCAATTTTATCTCTTGAAAGCCTTTCAGTGAAAAAAATATCTGGCAACTCGCTGATGTGCAAAGTGTTTCAAAATGCATGCCGAATAGTTCAGGGAAGTGTTAGAATTCGATAAAAACCATTTTTTCCGACGTAAACCACCCAAACTCAAGTGGAGTCAACTAAATACTAAAATGCGTATTGCCTGCAAAAAACCGTAATGTACCTTTTTTGATAAATTTCTAAATTTGAGGTCATTGCATTTTTCTTAGGACGGTCTATTGCTTGTCTAACATGATTGTCCGGGCTTTCTAGTGTAAATTTAATCTTTGAAAGATTTATAAAAAGTCCTGTCTACGAAACCATTGTTAGACCTCTTAACAATTAAGTTGCGAGAAACCATTTCACTACAACATTATTTATCTACTTCAATTTAATTCAACTTAGAACTTTTTTTTATTGACGTTGGTATATATAGGTGAAGCTACCGCATTCACCCTAAAATAATCAAAACTGAGTGTTTTTCGATGACTACTGGTGATGGTGCAGGGGTTTAATAAAGGAATGTATAAAAAAAAAACGACAGAACTAAAAGTGGCGTGGATAAGTTTATAAAATGACCCAGTCGTCTGTGTCAGTGATTGATCGGTTGACAGTTTAGTTGCTACTATAAAGAAGAACTAACAGCATAGAGCAGAAAATTGATTGATGAGCTAAAAGCCAGAGACGAGGTTTAAAGACCTTATAAAACAGAAGAATTTCAAATAGCTAATATATTTTCAAAAACGAATGTTATTTCCTTTTTATTAGTACTAAGCACGTCATAACTGCCCGTACTTCGTATATTTTTGCGATCTGACACAAGCTGTTTACCCTTTTTTCGAATTTTTGCAGAATATTTGCAACTAAAGGCCCTAAATCTCTACATACTGACAGAGACGACTGGGTCATTTTATAAACTTATCCACACCACTTTTAGTTCTGTCGTTTTTTTTTATACATTCCTTTATTAAACCCCTACACCATCACCAGTAGTCATCGAAAAACACTCAGTTTTGATTATTTTAGGGTAAATGCGGTAGCTTCACCTATATATACCAACGTCAATAAAAAAAAGTTCTAAGTTGAATTAAATACATTTCGCTGCTTATCTGCAATTGATACGTATAACAATTTCAAGGCTATAAGTCAAGAATAGTGAACGCAGAATGGCTCTTGTGTGACTTACTATTTGTCTTCGTATATTCAAAAATTACTGTTCGTTTGTATTCATTTTATATAAAATGCATATTAGCTTAAACAACAAGGTTCCTTTATACGTACATGTTTTTTTTTCTCAATTGGGAAATTATGCCACGAGACTCCGAGACGCTATTAAGCAACTTTTCTCTTCTGCTCTGTAGCCTACCACCCTTTAAAAAATGCTTAGTATGTACGGCGTGTCGCAGATATTCTGAGGTTTAAAACAAAATCAATAATTTTCTAAATGAACTATCTGCGGTATTATTACTAACAAGATGAATTACAATTTTAAACCCCCAGGACAACGGTGTATCGTCGCTACCGATCCACCGCGGGTGATGAGCCCGTGCAGGAGGAGCTATGCCTCCAGGGAAACGTTCTTGTACTCACAGAAGTCAAAGCAGACATACAACGAACACTGAAGACGTTTACACTATCCGAAGGACGTAATGAGGTATTCTGGGCGAAGTATTGCACTAATGACATCAAGTCACGTGCTGTTCTCAAGGTGAACCTTGAACAGGCGTCGATACATCTCAAGCGGATCAACTGCATATCAGCATTGAATTCTCGCAGTAAGTTGCTGCACACATTCAGTAGCGATGGTAAAGACTTTGTTACACATGTACCATTTGACGTACAACGCATTTGGCCAACGGATAAAGGCGTCTTGTTGGAGAGAGTGGCTTCAAGGGATAGCAAAGCTCCAAAAATCTTCTCTTTGTTCCATCCACTGGATGAATTGGCGCCCGTAGAGATCGTCTATACACCTCACAGAAAAATCATTCAACACGATGGTGTCAGCATATGCTTCAGTTCGGAAAACAGCGAATATGTGGTAATCTACAATAGCCGCGAGCTTGTCCATTCCGTATGTCGATTACGACTGGCGAGCTCCGCTGAGTTACATGGCGGGCTCAAAATGAAAGATACGTTGAGTTTACAACGTGTAAACAGCCCCGCCTTTTTTTCTTCGACGCCAGTTGTGTCGCCCGCTAATCAGTCCACACCAGTTCCTTCATATCCGCTCCGAAGTCGCCTTACAGACACTCCAAAAAGTCGTTCAAATCACAGCCCAGGACTAATGCGTGTACAGCAAAAGTCTACACCATTGAGAAGCACTCCAATTAGAACGCCTGTTCGAAGTGGATCAAGCAGCCACTTTTCAGTATCAACACAAAACCCTGACCTTTTAAGTGCCACATTTTCAGTGCCTGGATTCAATCGAACTTCTATGTCATCATCTATGTTAAGCCGTCTTAATGCAAACATCACAGTCATCTCAGAACCAGTTCTTTCAGATTTGACTCTCGATGTAATATTTATTGATAAATTGGTTGTGCCCAATTCAACAGAAAAAGTGCGCATCGTTGATGACCTCCTTGGAAACCAATATATTGTTCTGTACCTGGCTTCGATGAAGAAGCTGCGTCTCTTTAAATTGTCATCGGGAAACTTTGCACCCGCTGGTGAGATCGTGGCCTACGACTTTGAGCACGTTGAGTCGCTTAAGATGATGCTTGTAATGACATCCGCTGAGGGTCACCTATTTCTGTACAGTGGAACAACACAACTGTGCGCAGTCAATAACCCTTTAATGTCGTCTTCACCACTAATGCAGACCCGAAGATCTCGGGGCTCCAGCTCAAATGATCTCCTTCGTTCGCCCGTTAATGTTGCTTACCAGTTTAAGTCAGCTGGCGCTGATGTGGTGTATATCCAGGACGTTAGAGAAAATAAAGAGTATGTGCTTACTTTACCGCGCGCAAAATCATGCGAAACAGTTAAGAATTGTATTGAAGGTTTAGAACAGTTACTAGAGCCAGAGATGGTTCTACTAATAAAATCTAAATGGTTTCTTACCAAGAACTCTATGGACAGCAAGACTCCTGCCAAAGAGCTACAGACATTCATGTCCATGCTATTTCAACTTGTCGGTTTTGAAATTGAAGAACCCAGTTTGTCTAAACACAAGAGACAACGAACAGAGTCGGACGATGAGGAAGATTGGCAGTTCTTAGTGAATTTCAATAGTCTACGGGTTGGTACGCCCGGCTTCAAGTTCAACAATGTGCTCAGTCCACTTTGTTATCATATCTTATTTGCTCTACACATTGTATATGAGGATCTCAAGGTTAACAGTGTTTTAGGAGAACATTGTAGGGTTATGGCAGAGTATTTATGCCGACTTGCTTCGTCACTGGCGTTGTGCTCTTACCGTGATTACTATCTCCGCGATTTTCCTACAATGAAGAATGTCAAGGCTCTTAAGCAGCCTGAAAGAGGCCTGAGAAACATTCGCATGCCAGACTTTTTCGAGACTGAACCGCCCAGTTTTATGAAGTTCATTTTGAGTGCGTTAGCGGGCAACTCTGCAGGAAAGGTGTTTCCGTGTCTGGCCGGCGTGACTAGTAACATTCAGTGGGCAATCCAGGTGTTCGGATCACTTATTGCTGGAGGAGAGATGGCCTATAAGCATTTGCCTGCAATAAGAGTGTGGAAGAGCAGCCCGGCAAACCTTGTCGAGACTCTGTCATCACCCGATGTGTCTAAACTCAACGTACGGCTGGGTTACCGCTTTATGTTCAGCAATCTTATTCAGAAGTTAACTGAGCGGTGTACACACGACTTTAACGAGGAATTGTATTCGCTTCTCGGACGGAGAGATCTGGCGAAACAGGTCAAAAAAGTACATCTGTCGGGGAAAGCTAAACCACACTCGTTCGTATCATTACCCACCGAAGGAACAAAAGGAGGAGAAGGTTTTGAGAATTTGTTTCACCCTATGCTAGCGCTACGTTTCGGTGAAGATTATCGTATTAAAGAGGTGTGCTCGATGTTTGCGACATCGACCCCAGTCACAATCAATATTCAGCAGGGAGCTGACATGAGCGATCATGATTTCGCCGAGGAGCAAGAACGCCATTTATACAGTCTGTGTATTCGAACACTGGCGCTGCCTCTAGGCCGTGGAATGCTCACACTTGACTCGATCCACCCCATCATCAGTGAACCTATTGCTATTCCGCACTGTGATCTCACTGGACGAGTTCCACCTAAAAATACTGTGATTGAAATGAAGAACATCGAGACGCCACCGAATATGACACAGTGGCCTTTGTTCCATAATGGCGTCGCTGCCGGGCTACGAGTGGCTAGAAACGCCAAAAACGTGACGAGCGCGTGGATAGCTTTAAACGAGACGTATCAAGAGATGAATGCAGACACAAACAGTGGAAATAGTAACAACAGCAATAATGGTGGTGTTTTAGAATTCGGCGGTTTTATGCTAGGCCTAGGCCTTTCCGGACACCTTGCTGCACTAAACCCCGTATTCATATGCGAGCTACTCCGTAAACGTAACGCAATCATGAGTGCAGGCGTACTTCTTGGTTTAGGGGCATCGAAAAAGGCGACGATGAGTCAAGAAGCCACGAATCTAATAGCAATCCACATCGATGCGCTTCTTCCGTCGACATCGACGGAGCTTGATGTCTCTGCCGAGTGTCGTGTTGCCGCCATTTCTGCCCTTGGTCTGCTCTATTTAGGGTCAGGCCATCAACATATGTGCGACGTGTTACTCAGCGAGATAGGCCGTCCTCCTGGACCAGAAATGGAGCACTGCATTGATCGAGAGAGTCATTCTTTAAGTGCTGGTATTGCATTGGGGATGGTGATGCTCTGTAAAGGTGCGGATAGTTCTCAGGTAATGCAAAGCAAATTGAGTAACACACTATACAACTATATGGTAGGCGGTCCAATTCAGGGGGATGCGAATCGAACACACCGCTCGCCCAGTTATCAGATTCGCGAGGGAGACCATATAAATATAAGTGTCACTTCTCCTGGAGCCACCTTGGCTCTTGGATTGATCTATCACGCAACGGAGAACCAAAACATTGCCTCGTTAATGAGCGTGCCTGAGACGCAATATCTATTGGACTCTGTGCAGCCAGACTATCTGCTCCTAAGAACGCTAAGTAAAGGTCTTATTTTATGGTCTCGGGTGTCACCTACTAAGGAGTGGGTGGAAAGCCATCTCACCCAATTTATCAAGGAAAACGCTTTTAAGAGGCCCTCAGAAAATAGCCCACTAGACACTATTGATTATGAAGGCGCCACTCAAGCATACTGTAATACCTTAGCTGGAGCGTGCTTCGCCCTTGGGCTAAAGTTTGCAGGGTCTGGAAACAAGGATGCTTTTAAAACACTGATGCATTATACAATGATGTTTTACGACATCCAAAAACAACCGGCAGCTGAACAGGCAGGCAAAAACACGATTGAAACCAGTTTATTGGTATGCTTGCTTGCCTGCAGTCTTGTCATGGCAGGAACGGGTGATCTGGACGTGCTTCGACTCTGTCGGGTTCTTCGGAAGAGGATCGGCCAGAGCACCAATTGCGTGTTCTACGGCAGTCATATGATGATTCACATGGCTATTGGATTTCTATTTCTAGGAGGCGGAAGTCTCACGCTATCCACAAAGCCTGAGGCTATTGCCGCACTTGTGTGCGCCCTCTACCCAAAATTTCCGACCCACTTTTCGGATAATCGTTACCACCTCCAGGCTTTGCGTCACCTGTACGTATTAGCTGTAGAGCCCAGACTTCTTGTATGTCATGATGTTGTGTCGAATAAGTTGGTCAAATCAAAGATCAAGGTTTCTCTGAAGGGCAAAGGTGAAAGTGAAGAAATGTTGGCACCCTGCAATCTACCTCCATTCGAATTTATAGACACTGTCACTGTTGACGACGAACGCTATTGGAAGGTCGAATTCCGTGAAAAAAATATGCACCTCCTGAAGGAGGTCCTCCAGAATCGATCGTTTGTTTATGTGAAACAAAAGGCCGGCTGTCTTTCATACGTTGAGGACCCACAAGGATACCGAACAACGCTCGCCCAGTGCCATATCAAGGAAGCCCTGCGCGGTCGTAACGTGGAAAATCGACTTCAGCACCTCGAAAGCTTCTCAAACACTCCAATGGTAGCGAAGTTCGTGGAAAACCTGCTTCTGCCTGGCGCGACGCGAGACCAGGTTCAAGAAAGACTCTGCACAATCGTTATGGAGTGTGCAGCTGATGAACAGATGGAACTTTTACCGATTCTCACCGACTTAATGTCACTTCGACTCGAACCCGACTGCACATTTAACCTGCAGCAGTTCAAGATGATTAACGAATTTTTGGCGTATTCGTTCCAGAAGCAGATTTCTATCTGTGGAGAGAATGTTGTACGCGAGCTCGTGGCCGAAGTAGAATCACAGTTAGAAGGTTTCAAGGGGACGGGCAGCACTACCCACTCTACAATCAATAATGCCTCATACGAAGTGTGGTACGGTCGCCGACCAGAGCAGGTCCCTAGAGGGCTTCCGGCACTCTTCCTGCAGCTTAAGGATTCAGAAATGTCGCTTAGCGCAATTGTCAAACTGTACAATTCGTTGGCAGATTCCTGATTTTCAATCCGTTTACAAAAATACCATACAAATACATTTTGTACAGTTGTAGTCACCAAATCAAATGGAGTTACACGAATGGAATTTCATACTTGGTGTAATTGGCGGTTTTTAGCTTTCTAGTAAAAGATGTCATGTAAATTAGCAGAGCTTTTGTCTAATCGCGGAACATAGGGAAGAGTTTGGTCATGGTGTTTGTGGGTGGCAAGTGCAAATGCTGACAGTGGCAAACTAAGTTTGTAGTGGGCACAAGTGGGACTTGATGGAATCAAAAAATCTGTATATGGGAAACGCAGAGCTTAATATTGTTGTTGATATCGAATCTCCCTGTTAAATAGTAGCAGTAAATAGATGTGTAAATAATTTGTATTTGCCTGATGTATTTTGTAATTCTCTTTACATAGGAAGAAATATATAAATAATAATAATATTAATAGTTATAATTTATTACTAGATTTCGTGTGACAAAATTGTTTACGTTTATATTTTGATTTATCCAAGAAAAACTCGTAAGATATTAAAAGATGACTCCTCTTTATTGCTATATTTAGTGAAGGAACCGATTCCGAATTTGAAAGCGATGTAGAAAAATGCTTACAGAGGAGCGGTTATAAACACTATATATAGTGTTCTCTGTAATTATGTATAAATATAAATATCTCCCATCTCTCCATCAAATGATATATATCCTCTTTGTCACGAAACAGCGGGTTTCATCTCAGGGAAGCTTTTCAACCACGGTTTGAGTTTTTGATCCGTGTTGAAGGTAGGGCCACGAAGGTAATTGCCCAATGAATAGGAAAGGCAGAAGTCTGTTGGTGCGAACAATGAGAGTGCAATAAAATCTCTCATTCGAAGTTGGAGAGAGGAACTTTGACGATGTTTACTGCGTGTGGCTTCGCCTTGGTATACAGCCGGATGGCCTGATTTCGTACATCGGGCTTCTTTACTGAATAGTCTTGTTGACACGATGCAGCTGGACCAAATCAACGCACCGATCAATTAGCTAACTCGTAGGAAATAACCAGTAACCAGTGAATCAGGCTTTTGCAGTTCCATAAAGATTTTTGTCGTGCGTCCTACTTCAAAGGTCCTCCACATGGTGGTCATCAAACTTAGCTGATCGACCTGAACGGCGTCCATTCTTCAGGTTCCGGTACTGTTTTCAAACTTAGTAATCTGCTCTTGAGCATTGTTTTAGTGATGGCATTATCACCATACACAACGCAAATATCCCTAACTGTTTCGTCGGTATTTTGGTGTCAGTTCCGAAACCCACACTTTTTTCACCTGGAACATCCATCCTTGAGAAGACCTTTCGAGTTGAAATTGGATTCTTAACATAGTATTATTCCAGCACGATGATAGAGCAGGAAGAGCGTTTTCGATTGATTTAACAGCAAAACAGGAGAAATCAGAAAGTTTTTTTTAAAATGCGGAACTTATTTTTCAGCCTAGTGCACAAAATAGTTTCCTCAACATTCCATACCAAATATACCAAGATCTTGAAGTTTGGCGGCTGCACATCTCAAACGGTCTAAATAATATAAAACCTATACTATTGTTGTTATTATTGTAGTACTGTATTGTCGTCATTTGTCCATATTATGTTTCAGGATCACCATACGAGGTATTTATTCAGTGTTGTAAAGGTTGATAAAAGTCACTTGTTTGTGTACCATTGGTATGATGGAAATATTAAACATTTTACTCATTTTATTCGTAATATTCATGGGCCATTGCTTATGTTTAACATAAATAGCATAATATAGCATCTTCGCGGATACATTATTAGGTAAATGGAATTTTTCCAGTTTCATTATCTTCATGAGTCTTATATGCAGTCTACAAAAACTGTTATCGAAGAGTCACCGAGAGTGAAACCTTCGCAGAGCGAACGGCGTGCTCTTTAAATATAGTGGGACAGTTTCATAACATCCGAAGTGATGCAGATATACAAATTATTTCCAGTCCTGTGAAGATCCTATTCGACAGCGTTTCTTTTTATTCTCTACAACTTTTGCCTAATTCGTCCGACTTAACAAAAACAAAAAGTCTTCAGCATTATTCTTAACTTAGCCTCATGGTTTTAGCGTACAGACAAAAGAAAAAATAACTTTAAAGTAACGAGCTTCTAGCGTACATTTTATCTTTCAGGGCTAATACAACTCGACAGTAGAAAGGCGTTCGACTCTGCGTCTATGCAGCCATTAGTACAATGTTAGCATTAAACGTTCTAAGCTATAAGTAGTCATACTTCATCCGTTGACTGTATACTGAAGTAAAGATGTTTGTCAATTTGAATGAGCTCACTTCTTCATATATGAGGCAAACCATGCTCAGAAACTACGGAATAAAATGGCCGAGGGCATTAACACGTTTTTTCATGCACCGCATTATTCATAAATACCTGTTTTGGGAAATTTAAATTAATGTGATATCACAGTGGAGTATTTTGGGGTAGGTTCGAATGTCCTGTTGACCACATGTAGTTGACATGTTTGTGAGATCTTCAATTTTATATAACATTCTGTCAAAGATTTGTAGTTAACTTTTAGGAGCTGTTTCATGAATCGTGTAGACAGGCTGACCGAGCTAATAGATACAATGGAAATTATTGGTAGTACCAGTTTAAGCAGATACAGACATATACATTTTATGCCAACATTGGCTTGTTCGGAACTGTTCAGGGTGCCCAAGTACTATTAATAAACAGAATTGAGTATATATCTACATAGTCTTTGACTATTTTTCAGTAATAACAAAAAAGAAATAAGAGTAATCAAATTATGGGAAAGAATTTAATTCAGTGTTTAGAATCAGGGCTTAGTGATTATGGTTGTCTTGGTCAGGGGTAACTGTTCTGGTAAAATTCATCGGAGATTTGTGAAAACACAAAATACGAATGTCTTCCACCGCAGTTCATTACCAACGCAATCATTTTAGGAACGGAAATTGTAGAGAAAGTGGCTACTGCTGAGAACTTCAAACAAAAGAGTAAACTGGTGTGGTCATGGACAGCTTTAGGCAAGACAGAGCATAGTCTTGGTGGCCCCTGTCGGCGCATGCTATAAAGTAATGATAAAAACGCTAAAAATGAAAAAAGAAATACAAATTGAGTACCTTTTAAACTGAGTTCATGGTAAATAGAAACACGTATGGTGTAGTCTAGAGACGATTTGCAAATCTATTATCTGCAGGAAGCCTAACTAAAGCACAGCATTTACGTAGACGAGCGATGGGTCAGTTGTGTGTTACCTACTAGAGGAGTGTCAAGCAAAAGTATAGCTTCAAACAAAAGACAAAACTGCTTCGGTAATACTTCTGAATGGGTTCAGAAGTATTAGGTTCAGGGTAAGTTTATGCTAAAACTTGCAATTGACATCTAAGACATTTGTTGTTAAGAAACAGTGCCCGAAAAGAAAACTATTGAAGATGGCAAATAATTTGAATTCGTGAAGAGCCTGATGGATGTGTGACGCGACAGTACGACTTTATTGCTGTGCTACAATCACGGCCTGAATTAAAAGAAATAGATCCGAACGAAAGCTTTAGCGCCCATAATCTTCAGGATCCACGTGATTGGGATTACCTGCATGACTTAAAGAAACAATAAGCAGTATGTCCTACAATCCGTATCTCCTTAAGTGTACTCATAGCTTCTAGTCTAACATAACGTAGAATGCCTTTGCTTTAGGTTATTGAGGCCTTTAAGTAGTTATAGTAAAATTCTGTATTAAACTTTGATTTTTAACATTTTTTTTTTAAATTGAGACAGGCTTTTTAAGAAAGTTTACAGTTGTGGCGATAATAGGTCGGCGAATTTTTGTACAATTCTAGATATTCTGGGTGTAGCACGTGAAAACCACGGCAGGCCTATTTGCATTATATCTTGCCCATCTCTGAGAATATTCATATGAGCGAGGCTCAATATTTCGGCATGCCTCGATCAAAATTTTGGCTAGAATTCGAGAACCTTTAATACAAGCTAATTTCTCCCAATCTGATTTAAGTTTACCGCAATTTTTCTACTCGATGATAAGATGGATAACTCGCTTGCAAAAAACGGTGGAGCCAAAGAAATTATACTTTATCATTCGTCGTCTAATTGGACGTTTTCTTTCTTTTCGTGTCTTAGTCGTGTTGACGTTTTCGTTTGTTATGAAATCTGCAACATCCTGCCATAATGAAAATACATCTACAATTGCAAGGACACAAGGAAGATAGAAGCATCAAATAAACACAGAAGAACTCCAGCTGTTCGTCTGCAATAAAGTATTTATTGAAAATTCAAAGGCAAATGCGTCGTTGTAAATTTATAGAGAAAAATAACCAGCAGTCAACACAATCGAAAAAATATAAGGAAGTCGGTATTTTATTGCCAAGAAAATTTTCGAGTTCAAACAAACCCTTCTTATGAAAACAAAGTACTTATATTGATGTACGCTCCAGTTTTAACACACAGAATATTCGCAAAGGCAAGGAATTGCTATTCAATTTCGAACGGAATTCGGTGTGAATTTTATGGTAAAATCTGTACTAACTATGCACTTGTGCAATTCTACGTAGAAAATATTCGTTCGCGGTTCCTGCATTTTAATCCCATTCAGAATCAAAAACAGAATTGAATGTCTGTGGCGTACGGATTGAGCTGGTCACGAGTGTTACCGAGCGATCCAGTCGAAAAATACGAACTATTTTTGTTAATCCTATTCAGTCTTATCATTATCAGCATGTTAACAACTGCGTTGCTTTATCGATTTCTGTGCTGTTTTGATTTAATCGGTTCTAGGAAATAGCCTTATAAATTTCAGGCGTCTGCTGAACGGTCAATCAAGAACTTTTAAGTGTCGGCACAGATTATAGGAGTGAAACTAGTTCAGCGATAATTTAAGGCAACTCTATATTCATTGTATTGTGTTGGGTAATCACATTGCTCTTTTTGATTTATAGCAGCACGCCAATAGAGTCTCCTGATTCCATGTAAACCATCCATGTTGATTGCCTCAGAAACACGTAAGGTTAGGACTTACTAGTTACCGTAAAACATCCTAGAAAACTTATCCCCGATACCTAGCAGTTTTTCTTCAAATTTCTCGTAGAACGATACATAAATTTCTGCATAAATATAAGCTTTACAGTTAGGCTTTAAAGAACGATACATGGTTAATGAACACGACGAATGGCATTATTAAATATTGTACCGTTCGTTTTTATCGTTGTTTGGCTTGTGTTTCACCGAAAATCAATCTTAGTATTGATAATTGCTGACCTTGGCTTTTTTTTTTATTTAAGTGTCGTTTGTTGATTGCTGGGAAGGTAATCAAATATCTAGAAAATGACAACATTTTTATCCCACTGTTTTTAGTTATTGCGCTGCTAAACATCATTGTATGTAGACTGCCATAGATCTTACCCTTTTCTGGCCTTTAAATCAAAATTATCGTAGTTAACAAACATGCAACTGTAAGTGAATGATAGGATAACAGACATGCGCTAAATGACTTAGGGAATTACATTATACGGTTTAACCCGTTCCTGACTTGCCCATAGGCATATACACCAAAAGACCGTCAGAGACCTATTTGTAAATATAAGCATACATGTTCGTTATAAAATTTTATAGATCTAATTGTTATTAGTCTACCCGTATGAACTAAGCAAGACTAGTTTACTAGCTATACAATTCTTGAACGATTGCCAGACATCAACGAATTACTAAAAACCAGGATAAAAACACAAGCGTGATGCACGTGAATCCGAAGTAAAAGGAATTTTTTGTTTATTAAAATCGGACAGTTCCATACGACGTTAGCTAACACATCCAACCCAATACTTATTTTGTCTTGGTAAGCCGGCAGAAATATCCGCTGAAGACTCAAGTGTTCAAGTCTAAACCCAATAATACTTTAACGGTATATACTAAGCTACCGTGTGCGTTATGATAGTGTGTTATGTGTGTCAGTTAGCATTAAAAACTGAACATCTTTTTGCATGAATCCATATAAAAAAAAAAGCCTATTGAAAGGTAAAATCCTGGTTTCTTCTTACTGGCTTGATGGTCTACTAATTTCTTACTTTTGTAACCCATATGGTCGAGTTAATCCATACGGGTCATCACGTATGCCTGCTATGGCGTTGCATCAATGGAATTGCCACTCAGTTCATAAATGTAGGCATACAAAGACACATAATCTACACATATGTTACAAGGAGAGATATATGCTCAATATTGGTAAACTGAGCCCGTTGTCCGCCGCAGCAGAACACCTGTGATTGTTTCATCTGATCTTTTTTATTTATTTCCCCACTCTGTCTTCTTATCCACTCAGTGTCTCCCTTAGTTGGCATGAGAATTGCATGTTATTATTTTTTACTGAATCTTCAATGTATCTCAGAATCTTCATCGGTTCTTGCGAGCTATAAATTTCCAACGCAACTTTTATGCCTCGCGTCTTTCATATTTTAAGGGGCCCGATCTAACCGCCTGCTTCAACGGCCCTGGTCTCCTTTGGCTGTATCACTGCTTCTGCACTTTCTTTATATGGTAATATTATGTTTCGCTTTCACTGCTGACAAGTCACATCATCTGTTTTTGTAAAACATACATTTTTACATAATACATACGTCACATACATGTGAATACACACGTGGGAACACAGAAACCAGCGATATTCGGCAGGAGCAAGTGCGTACATATATATTTATAGGTGCATATCTGTCTTATATTAGTAGTTTATGTGAAGTGGTGAGATTCGGGTGGTGCGCAGCAGAGCGGAGCATTATCATGTGCATTTTGTTAAGAGAATTATGTTGAAATTTCTGCCATTGCAATTGCTGGTACAACAACAACGGCTGTAAATAGCGGTAGTATCGCCTTCTATTTGCTGTGAGAAAATGCTTCGATCTTGCGCCACAACAAAAATAAACAGTTGGCAAACGAAGTAGAGTCGAAAACATTGACTCGGCGCAAAAAAAATCATGTATGCATGGTCCGAGCCAGAATCTCGCATCTTAGTAGTCCTAAATGCTTAGGCAGTAGTCACTTAAAATAACGATACGTTTCAGCCGCTTACAATATGCTATGATGGTTTGACATTCAACCAAGAGTCAAACTGTAACTACGAACTCCGTCTAGCATTACGTTCTTACTAAACTGCATAGAATAAGCACACACTTGTGTATTAATCCTTGTATTGTAACTGCGCGCACGTGTTTTTACTAAAAGTATCCATTGTGATAGGAATGCTTAACAGAAACGCGTGTCATAGCAGACACAACATACGGTAGAGCTTCAAAGCTGAGCCAGAAAGAAAAATTTATTTTACTGGCTCGACACTTTTGTACCATTAGAACAAATGGTAATTATCGTAAGACTAGATGGCGTCACAGAAATGATTAAAAAAAATCGTTTTGCTACTAGAAAATGAATTACTACATATTAATTACTACGTATTTTTTTTCCATTTTTCAATGTTCCTTCATGTTCAGTGCATTGTATAATATCATTAGTGGCTACGGCGTAATGAAACGCTGTGTCCCCGTACGTTGTCTAGTCAACCATAGTTATATGGTTGCCGAGCAGTAATTGTGAAGTCTAGTTTTCAATGATTGAGCCTATTTTGACCTACCGGTTATGTTGGCTAGTTTAACTGAATTCAACTACCTTGAATTAATTAGAAATAAATTAATTAACAATTAACATGCTGATATTAGGTTAAAAATAAACTAAATATCAGCATGTTACTGGATAGCATTGTTATAGTGTAATATGGCTTTTCATAGTAGTGGTTTTAAGTGATACACTTATTACAGCGGTCAATTCAAAATTAGCAGAGCAAATGCGGAAAGAGGGGTAGCGAGGGAAACAGGGGTATGTTGATTAGCTTTGTCATGTCGTTTATGCAGAAATAATATTCGATTAAGTTTATTCGATGGTGCTGACAAACAGGTTAATGAAATACCCCTTAATTCTAAAAACTTTCCCTATATATTCACCGCAGGTATCATAATAATCTGGAATATCATATGTACGTATTTTAAATTTCTTTTTATTTAAGTACTTTTCCGGATCTATTCAATGGCGTTTAACATCGATCTGTCAAAAAAATATGATAGTATATGCCGAAAAAAATATGCACCGGTGTCATATTAGTACCCCAATAATGTCAATTTTTTGTTCGTGCTTGCCGTTTTCTCATAGTTCATTTGCTTATCCTGATCATTCAGGGCTCTAAGAATAGCTATCTCGGGTGCTAAAAGTAGCATCCTTGACACGTCTCGTTCGTTTTTTACCAATGTCAAAGGACTACAGGAACCCGGGAAAGATTTGACCTATACGACGAGAGCTCTATAGCCGATGCGACGGCTCAAAAGTGGCCTGCTAAGTTAGAAAAGATAGCTTTTAAGGCCCGAGCAACCCACTTAGCCTCCTGAATCTGCTAAGGGTCGCCTTGAACCACTGTTCAAAGAGCATAATTTTCAGGTAAGACCAGATCTTCCAACTATGTGATATTCACCACACTCGGGACAAATATCCTGGGTTGTCTGACGGCTTCGGACATTGGAAAAAGTGCTAGAAAAGTTCGAAATACACTTTGTTACCCAACTTGAGAGTTACTAAAGACTAAAGTGAAGACACTGAACGATAGCGATAAAAACAGCCTCATAACAAAACACGAAGAGCTCTTTAACACCATTTCTATAGTGGTATTAGGGCAATAGATAAAATATGCATAACTTGTCTATCAACCTAATATTTATTATTTAAACCATGGGCCACGCTTATATATCCATAAAGGTTTTTATTAAGCGAATACAAAACACGAATGTCAACGCACAGACCTGAAGATCAATTAGAACATGCCTGTAAACGGCATTTAGTTGTACTTGTACTAGCTTACATAGGTGTGGTTTCACCATTTCCATTATCCGTCGTTGCTGCATCCATTGACATCAGTCGGATGACCATTTATCAAAGTTACATTTTTGCCCTTTGCTTTTTTTAAGTAAATGCGATTATGAACTGTATCAGGACGATTATTTTATACATTGCTTCCTGTCGTAGCTCGTTCGAAGCTCTGCGTTAGCCGAACGCGATGTTCCTATCTCTGGATTTTGCTGTTGCTGCTGCTGCTCTGGCCGTCGTTTCAACAACGGTATCTAGAGTCGCCGTGGCGCCAAGAAACCGGTAGGACGATGCCGGTCCTGTACTGCGCCAGTGTTGCCGACACGGCTGACGCTTCTGTCTAAGCGCGAACCGCGCAGTGTCTCTGATGACGACAACTACGGGAATGTCAATTCACAGTGACTATTTCTAGGAGAGTCATCGCTGCTGCTGTTGTTGTCGACATTGCCTTATAGTTGTTGTGGTGGCAGTGGTGGTAGAGCGTTCTTTGCGAACCCTGTAGTCACAGACTGTTCAAACAGGCGCGCGTCGTCCCTACGTACAAGCCCATGAAAAGCCACGCTATAGGAGAAGTCACTTCATTATCGTCGTCCCTAAAATGCCAGTGGAAATACGACTGGAACAACGTCAGCATCATCATCTGATGCGTGTTCCTGTTCCCGTCGCTGCCAATTCGGATGATGATCGTGATGACGTGGTTTGTAACAGGCTCTCTAATATCCTCTCCCCGTTGATCGCCTTGCTTCGGTCGCCCTTTTTCTTGGTCATCGACGATAGAAGCTATTAAGGCGTCGCGCTAAGCCGAGCGATTGAAAGAGTACAGCGCTGTATAGGGAAGAACAACTCGTGGGGGCGCAATTCTACTCGCGGTTTCTATTCGTCTGTTTAGTCTCCATTTGGCAAATTTCTAGCGTACTGTCGCTGCAGCAGGATTTATACCCGCCTGTACCGCCATGCCGTGTGTGTGTACATGTTGTTGTACGGTTGCGCAGTGGTCGTATTTATATATTGTCGTATATATGGGCGTCGATACATATACATCTGTTTGTCTCGATATTCATTATAACCGCAGAGAGAGCATTTGCAGAATTAGCGATAACTGCCGCCGCAGCAGCGAGGCCGAACGTCAAAATGGATTTCGCTTGTGCTGCTGATGCTGTCGTCGGCAGACCTGTTGTTGTCCCCATTGCATTGCATTACGTCGTATCGCAACGCAATGTATTGCGACGGACGGACGGACGGACGGACTGACTGACTGACTGACTATGGGTGAAAGGGAGGATTGGACGTGACCTTTGACCCACCGTCAACAAGAGCGAGCCAAGTGCAACAACAGCAGCAGCAGCTGAACCGCAGAACATGAGATGAAAAACTATGCACAAGCAGACAGCCAGGCGGGCCAGCCAGCGATCGAGTGAGCAAGAGGAAGTTCTTTATCTTCTTCAATACGCGAACAATAGATGATATGATGTATTGATCTTCGTTTTTGTTTTGCTTTGTTGCGGCTTGTGTTGTATTGGTGCTGTTAACGGCTCATCGCTTACGAGTCGGTTTTAAGTTGACTTCTTTATCAACTACAGGCGCTAGTTACCGTCCGCTATTTGATTTCAAGTGGAAGCAAATGGGGGTTGCGGTTGTAAGATCGTGGTTGTTGTCATTCCCATTCAATTTTGGCGTATCTGAACTTTTCCATATGATCGTATGTCTGTGTGTGCGTATCTTAACTTAATTATAGTATTATCGGTTATAATGAAGGTACGAATGATAGAAGGGGCAGCACTAACGATGATGCTGATGCAATGTGGCAACGTGAATCATGCGTGTCTGATTTTGATGTAGTCCAACACTTGTCTGCCTGTAAGCCGGGTTTTGTTTGCTGCACGAACGTGTCCGACTACGCTTATACCGCAGACGGGTTGCGAGCACCGCACGATACCGCGTACCACATCTGCCATACAAGTGATAAAGAAAAATTTTACTTTACTTTTATTTAATAACATACGTTGTGCATTACATAGTAATGAGCTGCTGATAGGTCTTTATTTCTAACCAAGCATATGTTTATTAAATAAAGCGAATTTAAAATTAAAATGATATTTTTCACAAATCTCCTCAAAAGACGTTCACGCGTGTATATTCAGATATCAAGAACAGCCGTAGAGCATGGACTTGCGACATTTGAAATTTTAAGCCATACCAGCTGCTCAATATCCATGCTAAACTGGCATGGAGTCCTGTTTCTATGCCGGTGCCAGTGTTCATCTAGATGACTCCGATAAATTGATGTGAACCCCGCATTTAAACTAGCGCAATAATTTAAAAGTGAAATAAGAGTTATTTTCCTGACTAAAAGGAGTATACTATTAATCGATAGCCCAGTGGCCTCCCAAATATATTATCTAGCTACATTTTCCTAGCTCTAACCTATGTGTAAAACATTTGCTTAAGAAACATATTACGGATGGTCTAGATTTAGCCTTTATGTTTTGAATTTTACCTGCGGCATCGGCGTTAGGCATTCCATTAGACGGTTGGCTCCAAGCACGAACGAAACCTGTTTCTCTATACCCGGGTTCGAGCCTAGACAACAACGTGTCCCTCAGATGAGTAGGCAAATATTTGGTTATTGGAGCCACTTAATTACGACGCACCTCTGAGTTAATAACCTTCTATATATAATATTGATGGTCCTTCCAATCACAGGCACAATCGCATAATCTGAGATCTAGCATTAATCCAAGCTATCGTTTGATCCGACCTTGTTGATGTCACAAGATCAGAACAAGACGAAGTCGAACCAGGGACCATCTGATACGAAGCTGTAAACCGTATTAAACTGGACAGTGGCTCGTTCCGATAGATCATAAAGATTTGCGCCTAAAGATTCGTGTAGGTTAGCAGACGAGCAGTTTTCGGCTAATAAAAAGTACAGAATTATACGCTTATTAGAACAATAAAATCATTCATCATGCGTTAAGCCTCATTTTCTACGACCATCGCTTATGTCTCCCACCATTTTTTCGTCTCTCAGGAAAGTTTCAAATTTCGTACCGCAGAAGTCGTTCAGCTATCTTTTGAGACCCTCTTCACTGCCAAGTGTAATGCTACAAATTTTATTTGCCAGTGATCATAAAAATGGGGAGACTTTGACGCGAAGTCGACTTCTTTTATTATCCTCGTGGAGAGGGTCGATTCGGTTTTGTGCATCGATCTTTTCGACTGCATAACCTCGTTTGTTTGCTGCAAATGAGACATACAGAGCATTATAGGTCATTTCGTTCTGCCGGACCATTTCCCAGTGTACGAGATTTTTCCAGCTTCACAAAACACGCATTATGCTATTTGTCGAATAGAGATTTGGTTCGACTCTGTATTTAGGCGTATGCTTTGGGGCCAGCCATTATTTCTTGTGGAGACATCACTTCCTGACACAAATAAAAATTCGGTGACATGATGTGTTATCGTGGCTTTTCATTACAGATCGTTACGTTGAGAGACAATAAGATACCGTTTACTAATGCTTTTCGTTCAGCTTGGGAAATACTTTGATCTTTTTTATAGAATATATTGGATTTAAAAGTCTCATCTTCTCCGTCCATTCGTAAGTTGTTTGCCGGAAAGTTTACTCTCAAAAGCTAGCCGGAAGAATACACTGCCTTTGAACCATGAATCGAAGTGAATGAATGTGATGTACGTAAAAGAGAAAAATAACATTTGAAGTTAACGGGCAGTACTCATGTACCAATCCGTATCACAATCTATGTACCAATCATATTAAAACCACATCTGTTCTGTAAGTAGCAGACCTAAACTCCGGACAAAGTATTTCACTGTAATCTACCATATATTTCAATGTATACTCGAACACTTACTGATTGCTTTGGGCGATAAAGAAAGTATTATTTTTTCTTGTTCTATAAATTACGCCAGCATTGCCCTTGACGTTAAGCTACGATGAATTATTTTCCCAGCAACGTTAGGTCAACTTCCCCGTGCAGTGCCGACCCAGATCAGACGCATGGGAATGAGCATTTTGGAGTGAAGCTATTCGATGCACGATCATATCGAGCTGCATTCACAAAGCAGCTTTCGTTGGGTTGATTAAACATTGAACTGTACACGAGGCTTTGTCGTCGAGAATCTCGAATTCTGATGCTCGCAAATATCGTTTAGTTCAATATAATTCTTGGCACAATTCGCGGATAAACTGTCTGGTCGTTCTAATCCATTTTGCGGAATGTTTATCTACTACGGCGCACGCTGGCCAGCCCTCATCAAACCCTTGTATCATTAAGATCATTTGTTAGTCTTATTTGAATTTGGCGGTACACCGTTTCCGGATCATCATCACAACTAGCCCGTTACGTTGTGCAAACAAGTAAATGAAGAATTTTTAGCCAGCTTCGCGCTAACTATCATGATTCGTCAATGCAAATGCAGCATTGATAGATATTGTCGGTCTTGCACGCAGAGGTCATTTTGATATATACCTATCGGTTGGCGTGGATAAATGGGTGAGAGACAATTGATCTCTGAGCAATACTAGCCCTTTCAGTATAGGGTACGCCTATACTGGAACGCAATGAGACTGACGGATTTGCTTGCTACGAGATGACGCCTGCCGATTTTACGCGGGAACCGGTTAGAAAGTAACTAAAGGCGCACCGAATATTTAACAATCGCTAACCACTTACACGGCGCAATGCTGACATGAAGCAGTTTTTATTATGATTATATAATTTATTATATGTAATTAATCAATGATTAAATTTGTCTAGGCATGCGTTTAAATTTTTCGGCGAAGATGCGTCAGCAAGATGACAGGTCTGATTACCGTTCGCCCACATCTGCACGGGGCTACGCAGAACAGGGTCGCTCCACCCTTATTTAGTCAACTTTGTATTGCCATTAACACTCGTCATGGATTTCGCTGGTCGGCAACTTGTGCATTTGTTGAGATCAAATTATCGTCGCTGTTTGCACAATTACCAGCGGTCTGACGGTGGCGATAGCTAACGTAAAAATATTGGTTAAAAATCAAAGGGCAAAAACTATCTGACAGCAATGGATAGACTGCTTCATGCTACAAGTGTTTAGCCTATGTACGATTGTGGCTTTATATATAACAAATGTCGAATCAAAGATATAGCGAAGCACAGAGAAATGCTCGTTTTCAAAATTCGACTTCTAGAAAGAGGACGACACTGTTCAGTATTAACGTATCGTACATTAAACGTGTCGACATTTTCAACTCAAAGAATATATTTGGCGTATATATTTGAAACAGTTTCATGTGCCGAACATGCCTATAGATGTCCCGTTAGGACATGTGGCAGCTCAGCCGACTAGCTGGCTTAAACTGTGATAGCATAGCAAGGGGTCGTATCCTCTGGCATATCAAAAACTCCAAAGCCGGTGAGGAAGATTCAGTCGAACTTGGCTTTGCTGACGCTTGTTTTACACGATTTCTATGCCGCAACTTGCCACTGTGGCCAACGTCATAGTTCAAATAAATTCAAACAAATAAGGATAAAGGTAAATAATTACAGGCGGGTAATAACGGTTTTTAAGGACGCCTTATCCTACTGGCTAACGATTCACGTATAACGGTTTCCAAGCGTTGACAATCGAGCAAAGCTTATTCAAGCTACCCTACGCTTACGTACTAAACTAATTGGTAACAACTCCTCAGAGGCAATTAGGGTAAATCGAATAATCTGTACGAGGATTTCCTTGCAGCTTCAAGTAGATTCGATACGAAATTCTGTCGTCGTTTATATATATATATATAATATAATAGCCACCAGGTGTAGCTGGAGTTTTCAGACCACCTGTTGGTGCGCCTGAGACTCGTACACAAATGAACGGGAATTACCGTTGTTGTAGTTCCTCGAATTTTCCGAGCCAAAGCAAATTTACCAAGACCGATCCGTTTGGGAGAAGGCGTTCCAATGCATTACTTTTACCTATTAACCAAAAAGCTATCGTTAAAAATCCTTGTGACATGCCACAGATAAAGCTGGTTTGTCTCTAAGAGATCCATTGAGCTCATGCCTACTGGGCCTTATAGCCCCGTTTAAATAGAACAGTTGCCGAATAACGTTATGCTATATGGGAATCCGATACACCAACTGGATTGATTAGTTGTTCCTCATCGGCGTCTGCAGTCTTAAGCGTCTTCTGTCGCGAGCTTTGTGTATCATAAGCACGTCTTTACGGATAAAGGTTATCCGCAATATTACTCACTGTGCGATCCTTAATTTTTTACAATAGTTTCTGTTATAAGACAAACCTTAAGCAGCCGATACACGCAGATCAGATTGAATGGCTGTTCCCCGCATAGAGGACTCGATCCTGAGACGGCGCCATCAACGGGTGCATTTACAAAAACATGCAGCGAATATCTATCTGTTCACAGCACGTTCGTGCTGTCGTTATGAGCTCACAGGGTTGTTCATCGTCTAGTACACGTTCTTTGTTTTCGTCAACATTACGACTTGACTTATCCATAGAGGTTAGTGACGAAAAAAAATTATCAAGGGAAACTTATTGTTGTGTCTGTTGTTATATCTGTTCAACCTATGCGGTAGTCGCCAGTATTGTTGCCATGGCCCAGTAGGGTGCTTTGAAGTGACCCCGGGGTGAAATGACACTTTTCCTAACAAACTTCTTAACCCTGCTCACTTTTACTGATTGAGCACTCACTTTCGGGTTGCGAAATATCGGGGTCAAGCAAGGCAAAAACATTTTAACGCTTCCTTTGATCTATAGACATTTAAACCTAACAGTCAAACCACTTATTCTGTTAGGCTAGTTTTTCTTCCAATAGCAGTTCGTCAATTTAGTCTTTTCTAGAATAGAGTAACTTTTAAATAGCAACGTTACAAGTCTCCCCAGTATAAGTTAGATGTCTAGTTGAGACGTCGACAGCTCGGTTTACATATATCCTGTTAACTGTTCCTTGTTCTACAATCGATAGATATGCAATCAAGCAGAGAAAAAAACTTTAGTTTTTTTCTCTGCTTGATTGAGTTTATTTAAATCTTTGATTGAACGGGATAGCATGACATGATTGACAGCAGTGCCGTCATTTTCAAACTCATCAAGTGTTCGCACCAAATCAAGGCCAGTTATGACGATAACGATAATGTTCAAGAGATTTCAGATTAAAACAACGAGAAACCGCCGGGGGTCAGGAGCGCTCTCTCTGTTTGTTTATTTCACGTCGCATTATCATTGTTATCGAACTGTAGACAGGCTACGAAGCTAACAATCACAGTCACCGCGACAACAAGAACGACAGAATAACAACAACAACACACATTTTCATAGTCGATAAACGGATGACAGTACATTATCGATAGAGCTTACGCAAAATGCATGCGGTTTATTGGTCGCGGTAGCTTTGTCCTATAAAAATAAAATTAGCGGAACTGCAACTCCATCAAGGTAAACATAGTAATTTCACTTGGCTTAGGTAACTCGGTCACTGTATTTGTTCATCAATTTATTAGCTAAATTTGTTTAGTAATAGTTTAAAAACTTCCAGGTGAGCAATACCGTTTAACATTTCGCTTACGGCATGGTCATTTAGGGCCAGACGATGATTAGGGCTAGACGTACATTGTTACGAATTTTCATTATAGCAATCAAGGGATGGCATTCCTAGGGGATCTTCGCATCTGTCCTTGTATTCAAATGGTTTAACCACATAGGCCATGAGCGATACCCCTCAAATCAAATTTTGGTAAGCTCATTCAGGGCGAGTTCATGTCTGAGTTAATAGAACTACGAATGATACAGGAGGATTATCACAGCAGCCGCAAACCCGTGCGAAGAATTTTCATATTGTCTTGTGTTGTTCTGCGCTATATCTTGCCTGTCTATGGTATGAGGTGTCTGCGCTTTGACCTCAGTCCTCGGCACCTCGGGTAAACATGTCGCAGTGGACGGCTATGAATCGCATCTATGGCTTTTTCGCAAGCAAACATATTACACAAAGCATTACAAGTCAGTACAAAAGTATACGTTTGTCATTTCATCGAAACCTGACTATGAAAACTTCAAGTTTTTTATGCTTCTATTGGAAGGTTCGAAACGTTGAGTTTTGAAGCGCATCGGTAAAGATAAAAGCTGTCGTCTCATCCAGTTCAGTTGTAGTAACAATGGTTTTTGTCTATGAAGCAAGTTGTGGGCGGTCCTGTATGCGTGGCCGACTGACAACTGTAAACTTTTGTTGTGTTTGAACGAGGAACATAGATGTTTTTGACAATAGGGCCCGTATCATCATGAATGATGTTCTATTTGGCTGTGGCTTATGGCCTTTCTCTAGGCCTGCCTCCCCAAATATGAGCCCTGCAAAACAAACATCGATAAAACCTACAGAACTGCCTCTTTTTGCACAAAGTTGGAATGATGAAAAACATTCTTTTCTTCATTACGACAGCGAGCGTAGCAATGCAACGTCAGATGCACAATGACACATTGACATGGTTGACCTTTACCATTAACCAACGGTTTCAATCTTCAGTAATATGTATACGTCTACTATTATAATAAAAAGTTATATGTGTTGTGGTCAACTAGTAGTCGTAATAAAGTCAGGGATTTATGAGAACGAAAAGGAGACGTTCGTAATTCGGTTACATAACGTAACGATTTGACTACAGATCGGCCATCGCTTTAAGGGAAACACACGTCAAACGTTTGTCGACGTTCATCGTTTTCGCTCACAAACGATTTTATTGACAGCGCTCTCAAGCGATAAAATTCTTTATCATCTTATAGAAATGGCTGGTACTCGTCTTTGTTGGCATCCTGATAGACGCTAGTTAAATGCATGTCGCTGTCGATGTTGTTTTTGTCGCATTGTTCAATAGACAATCGAACCGCCAATGAATAATTACAGAAACGGGTGTTTGAAGACGTCTCTTTTGTTGCTTGATCGGTTGGTTCATAGAGCAGATGAGAAGAAGGACGAATTAAATTACGCTCAAGTAGGTAGAGGATGTTAATACCGAGAGGGTGGGTGAAGGTATAAAATCCATAAATTAATCGGACTGCTATCCGGTTATGTACGGGAAAAGTAACAAGAGTACCACGGGTTTTAGATCTTTACGTAGGCACAGTAGCTAGAACGCCTGCACAATAGAATCAAAAAAAAAAAACAGTTGCATGTTTCAATGGATCGACGTAAGGAATAGTAGGAGAAAATGAAAATTCAAGTAGGCCCAGACTTCAACAAGGACTACTGATAAAAAAGATGCAGGCTTGACTAAACATATCTTTCTGAGAATCATTATTAAACTCCAAAAAGTTAATAAAACAGATTTTTCATGTCATTATACATGCTATAATAGATTAAATAGCCAATATATCAATATAGCTAGGTAACAAGATATATATATATATTATGGCGGGCGGCAACTAGGTTGCTTAACCTAAACACTATGACGCCTTATCCAGTGAGCGAAAGCGTAACAGTTCAGAACGAAAGGTCATGCTTATGGCCTTCTCACCTGTTTACTGGTCCGTTACTTGAATAGCCGATGGATATATTCATTTCAGGCCTTAACAATAAGTGTACTACGGGCTACAGGTACAGGAAATCGCTGAATAAAGTCTAACACGACAATAATATTATACAACACTTGTGCAATAGCGGAAGTAACTTGACGTAATGAAAAAGATTTTCTGCTCGAATCATTGCTAGTTGATGACACCGTACAGAATTATGTACGAACGATATCTCGTTCACGAGCTGAAATTGTCTATTGCTGGGGCGGTCAACAACTGGAGTTATTTTTTTACAATTAATAGAGAATTGTTATAGTTCAACTTTAAAAGATAGTCATATAGTTCTCTCGCGAACAAAGCTCGACCTTGTTCTGGAATTATATTGAGCGAAAATAAGCACACGTTCACACACAAAGATCACACCTTTCATTAAACTATGCTTGGAAAATTATGATTAGAAAAATAAATATGAATGGCTTCCGCTCACGTCATATTTACATGAGCATTATTAAAAAATATCAGGAGAAGTTCAAGGTGCCTAACTTCCGAAAGCCACAATGTGACAAGAAACGGGGTTCGCACGTAAGTATAACGATGCCCTTAGGTACTTTCTGTGCTTTTTTTTTTCTTACTATGACAATTCTACTTGGATTGATTCTTATAATTGGGCCCGTCACGTGCTCATTTACCGTGTCACGTCAGATGAACGTGATCGACTCCTTTCTGTACACCAACAAAAGTCTAACGATCCTGGCCATTGTTATCATCATTAAACACAGACCCGTTGTCGTAAACAAGGGCGACAAAGAATAGAAGCCATGTCCTCATTATTGCTTTTGCGGTCATTGTTGATGTTTGTATCATTCTATTATTAATTCTGCTCTATCTCTCGAAATGGATTTTGATGCTCATCACCAACAGTTATCATTTGTCTGGCCCGTTTGCCCCCCTCTTCTACCAATTGATCAGCTATATCAATTAACGACCACCACAGCCATTAATATCTCAAAACACTGATCCAGAGCTTCCACCAAAAGATATACACACATACGCACATATCCTGTGTTAAACTTCGTAGTCGTCGTCGCCGCTGCTGATAGCTAGAGCAGCTGCTTCTTTGCCAAAACCATCATAATTATTATCATCATTATTTCACTCGAGAACTTTTGTGTCTCGATCTATAAATTTCTGTGCCTTTTTGCCCCTACCCGTTCGGATTTCCTTTGCTCTGCTATAGTTACTTCTATCGGACATGTATCTGTGTGTCATATGCTTGCGCCGCACATCGTAGCGTTCTCTTTCAACAACCAATTTGTGCTCCTGAATACAATAATCACCCATATTGATAATTTTGGCCCAACGCCGATAATAGCAGTAGTGTAAAGCAACAGCTGTAACAGTGCGACAGGCCGCCAAATAGGCAGAAAAAAGAACGCTTGAGCCGATGATGTGTCGTTGGTGGCTCGTTCATTCACTTTGTGCTACCCAACCAAGCTAGCTAATACAACCAGGAGACGGGCAAGTTGACTGCGGAGCACTGACATTGAGGTGTCCTGTCATCGATGACGAAGTAAACACATCAAATTGAAACCGGCTAGGTACTGGTTACGGCGGTGACATGTATTAGAAAATATTGAACTAAGGATATTATTGTCGGTGTCCGTAGAGTACGGTTAGTAACACAGACTACTTTGATATACATTCCATTGTGTATAAACGAGATCGTGTGTTTCCTCTATAAGTGCCCTGTACATACTTACGCATCGTGAAGTTGGCCCAAAGCATCTCGATCGTGGTCTCCATGGCTTTGGTCTTATTCTATCGCGTTCTGCTTTTGTTCTGTTTCCGATGGCCATAAATTGTATAACCTACGAGAGTGCCGAACGCGGTCTACTTTGTATTTAGTTTACTGTAGCCTTAAAGTAATACGTCAAATAGATTTCAAGGAATAATTCAAAGCTTCAGGTATAACAATGATTGTCCTATGTATATATTTTGTAGAATTTAGCTATGCATCAGTCTTCTGTCTGGCTTCAGACAGTAATGATAATTATCTTATTTCCGATTTGTCCAAAACTCTTCTATTTAGGGCAAATGCATCTGTTTTATGTTTATAATTGAAGACAAATAGACGTTCGCCTTCAACTATTAATAACATACATCAGATAAGGCTATCATCAACAGAAAACCGTTATATGTAATTACTTTGTTTGATATTGTGGGGATGCCTTTGAGAATTCTTCCCTGTCAGGAAGCAAAAAATTGTTAATTCACGCATTCAATACGGTGGCATATAATTTTGAAGCCTCTAACCAATTCCCCCATTATTCACTTTTTTTAATTAGTTTTTTTTTTTTTTTTTTTTAATTTCATTTTCAGCCTGCTCATAATTGTTTAACATTTTCAGATTTCTATGTGAAACGAATCCTAAGAAAAGCCCTAGCAAAAATTTCATCGCAAGCCATCTTGTAACCCTTTGTTTGCCGATTATAACATACTTAAGTCGCATAATTAATGGAACTACTCCAAGTAGCAATTCTTCCGTTTCACAATTGTCCTATTTTTTCTTCGGTTTGGCTCTGTTAGATCCATTAAAATTAATCATTGTGCAGCCGACTAGATCTGATCTATTTTCGTTTCAATAAGAGTCCTAATAGGCTAACTGTGTGTGCCTTAGAAATTGTACAAAATGACTGAAGGTAATTCCTTGAGTCAACTTCTCCTTTGTGTCCAAACGGTTCCTTGATTAATACGGCTATTTTTGATAAATATCACCTTGTTCCCCCCAAATGTTCACCATTTTTAGATATTTTTAGGCTAAAGGTCAAATGTCTCTATCAAATTATCGTGAAGTGTATTGTATGATTAAAGAGTATTTTGGAAATGAAGCAATTGTCGTATTTTTAAGAGTTTATCACGTTTGAAAATCTGCTATCTTCTATCTAAGTAAATAAAAACTAGCTAATTCCTTTAGCGCCGCTGTATCGGTAGCAATGTTCACCTACTTTATTTGATCGATACATAAAACTTTTTTATTATAACAATCTTTTTGATTACCAGAGCAAAAATCAAAATAATAATAATAATAATAATAGCAAAGTAATGCAGAGTTGGCGAAGGGAGTAATAATTGTTTGAATAAGGGTAAAAATTTTCGCCATTTGGCCTACGCATGAGCAACTGATAATCAGCAATGATTTTGCTCTAGGCTGTATACAATTCTCCGACACGTTAGCAAATATGGATATTCACTACAGAAAAAGGCGGGTCTTCAAGACAGCCGAGATCCGGCCTTTACCTATGTTACAGATTTATCTGATTTGCCGAGGGGTCGACGAAGCTATTTCTCGCTGTTTGAGCGGAGAGGGGCCCTACTTGTGTTGATTATTTAATTGCAGGTATGTGTCCATTTTATTTGCGACATGGTCTTCGAATTTACGTGAGGGGCTTTTGTTAATTTTACTATCGTTGCTGCTTTCACGCCTTTAAGTTTACCCGCTGTTTACCTGTTTAATTATATAATGGTATTATAACATGCCGTAAAATGCTTCTTTCTGTAGTTGTTATGGGCATAATTGTTACGATTATTGTTGCTCTTGCTGCTGCTGTTGTTGTTATTGCCACTGTTGTCATAGGCTAATGCGGTCTATGTCAACATATTGAAACGCGTTGAACGAATCGCTCCGTCAGCGTCAACAACGGCGGCAGCAGGATAAAGTGTCTCCCTTCTTCGCCCTCTATGATGCTTATTGCCAGTTAATGGAGTTCAGTGGGAAATCAGTGGTTTCCATAGTCAAGATCATCTAGTATCGCCATTTTTCAATCGCTATTCAAATCAAGTCCGCCAAAGAACGTTTATGTAGGTTTTATGATAAATGGTCTTCCTTTCTCGCTGTTGGTAGCGAGGAAGAGGAAGTTTTTTTTTTCATTATAGAATTCTAAATAATAATGAGGGCAACTATAGAAAATATAGGGTACCAATCATTCAAATATGGTAAAGATTTGTCTTGCAACCAGATTGGCTCACATTTTAAGGTTTGTAGTGTTTTTTTTTTTAAATTTTTCATCGAATAAATTGCCATACGTAGTCTAATTGTAATGAGTGGAGTTAATATTATTATGTTAGTTAACTTAATAACTGCAACGCTATGTGTTCAAGTTGGGCGGCTATATATTTGCATGTATGCGTTCGTCGGACGACGTTGAAGCGACGTTTTCGTGTCAACCTAAAACCGCTTTAAAAGCAACAACACGAACTGGATCGTTCCATCACGAGGAGCCATCGATCTTGTCGTGCTGGTAATTAATCGGTACGCCCTGCTGGTGTGCATGAAAGTGCACGACTACGCATCTATGATACGTGTCTTTCGAATATATCTTTCTTTTGTTGAAAAAATTCACGAGCAACGTGATATCACTCGTTTACTGCAAGAATACATTACGTGTAAAAACTACAGCAGATTTTATATCATATCGTTTTTATCACAGCTTTAAAAAGTCATCATGGTAGATTCTTCTCCGCCAAACCAGCAGGCGATCGGCGCGCATTACGATTATATAAGATTAAATGCAAGCGACTGTATCACAGTTGGTCAGTCCGTAACATAAACCACAAATGTACAGAAAAACCTCTCCGATATTTATCTATTCTGTTCAAAGGACGACAATGCGACTCTCGAGACACCTGGTTGTAGTAATGCAAAATTTACGGAGACGCAGTTAGTTTTCTGTACTTGAATTTCTAGTTGTATTCTACCCCGCTGGTAGCTTCTAAGTATTATGATTTCGGTCTAGCGAAAAACCTAAATGGAACCATTTTCGAGCGTAGGAAACTGTATGTTCTCGATAAGTATGTTTCAAGCAAGCGAACAGCAGATGCACGTAATCCAAGTCATGACCGTCGCGCCATTTCATGAATTCATAAACACAAACGTCTGGAAACTATAGAAAAACCCGTGTGTTTAGTTAATTACAAACGCGAACAATTGTTATAAACATCGACTCTAATCTTAAGAACTCTGTCTACTCTATGAACAATTTTGATTCTGAACGTTCATTGATCGTTTTTTTTAACATTTCGGTGATATTATGGACGTCGTGTTTTGCAAATGAATAATGTACAGACTCGTACTTTTGGGGGGAAAGCCACCATTAACTGTGATCAAGAAATTACATTTACATACTATCGTTAATATCCTCTTATATTTAACTTGCCATGAAAGCTAAAATAGACGCGGAAATCCTATTTGATTAAAGGGGAGAATTCGACCTGATTTATTTCGTTTTGGTCTAATGATTTATGGTTGGCCCAGAACAGTTCATGACCTACCTCGACCTCTTCGAACACCTGATGCTTCTGATATAAGCCCGGGCTTTTATTGCCTAAAAGCATTCAACTTGCGCCACTTTCGCCGATCTAGAAAAAAGCCTAGGAAACGGACGAAAAAGCACATTTACTGGTGAATGCTTGGAAAGACCGGCAGAATCGATCTTTACATCCCATGCTTTGTGTCTGAGGTGGTAATTATTGTGACTTCAAATATTCTCATCGTGGATCTCATTCACAGAATATCCCTATCCACAGTGTTTATTTCAATTAGAGGCTTATGTTGGTGATGATGCTAGTTTGAGTAAAGATGCATGAGTTATACCGGATCGAAAATGTGCTGAAGATCCTTTGCGCGACAGTGTAAAATGAGACGTGATGGACTACTGATGTTTTTTGTCATATCGCAGTATTAATTAAAAACAGCGCGCTTCAGAGGCGATACGAGGAAAAATTTACACCGAATCGTACTTCTGCAATCAATCTGCCGAAGTTTATTATAAATGCGGTTCTTATCAATCATGCAACGTACGTTTTTGAAGCCGAAGAGCAACAGCACCCGGATCTGCACATGATTCGATAAACACATACGATTTTTTTTGTAAGGTTCAAATATACACTCCTTAAAGGAAAATGTGTTCGCGCGATTACTGTCTCTATCCAAAAAAGAACAGTAAACTGCTATCATTTTTTTTAACCAAATCCACTCAACTTCGTCACTGTGTATGGCCAACGAATAGTTCCACTACCCTAGAACTATGTTTTGCGAGAATACAATCTGTCGATCGACTTTATTTCTACATAATTAGGTAAGCATCGCTGCTATAAGCGTTATTAGCATTTGCCTGTTTCATCCTCCACTTATGCTGACTAATTATGATAATTGCTTATATATATATGTATGTACTGCAAAGGTTGAAATTCGTAAAATAAGTAGAGCGGAATGTAGCTAGTTGATGAGCTCCCCTTATTTTCCTGTTCTTCTTCTTTTTCCATGTTGTCACAATGAGCAAAAAAAAGCCCAGCTGCCCATAGCAAAAGCCCAGTAAATGCAAAATCTCGCAAACATCTCATCTCATCGCTGTGAGAAGAAAGTGCATTTCGGCCCTTTCGCAAAGAAGCGTCATGGGGATCGCACACCGATAGCTTTTCCCGAATGGGTTAATCTGCTGTGAATGTTAATGGCCGGTCACTGTTGAGTGTGAAAGTTCTGTAATGAACGTTTACCGTCAATAATATTTAGACGTTAACTAAACTGTCTTTCTGGTTTTTTATTGCATTGTATTTTATTGTGGGCCGGGATCAGCTGTGCTCAGAGACAGTGCGCCGCCGCTGCCGACGAAGTCAGCTGCTACTAGACCAAGTGTTGCAGTTACCGCCGCTGCTGCTTCAGAAACCCGCGTTATCGGCAATCTGACGTTTGCAGCCATCTAATGCGCATCCATGCGGTGGATTGTCATCAATCATTTCTACTCATACAACTGTCATGTCGCAATATGATGTCAAAGATTACGCGTTACCTCTGCTGGGATAATTCGTTCGGTTCAAATGAGTGCGGAATAAGACGTTTGACAACGGGCGCGAAAACGGAGACAGATGAAAAACGACGATAGGCAGTTCGTAAATATCATGCATATCATAGATTCATTCGTTTCAGCTTACTCTGCAACGTTTTTTTTTTTTTTTTCTTTATTTTCTCCCACGTAAAATACGCATTCGGCAAGCCAATACGCTCGAAAAAATGAGGTGTGTTCTGAGAACCTACTGAAAACAGGCTCTGTCACGCTTTCGAAACTGTTCGCTACAAATACAGCTGAGGTAAATCTCTACGTCATGGACAGTCTTCACTCTAGATGACGATCATCCAGCGATGATCATATACTACGGGTACCACCTGCAAGGTTCAGATTCGCGGAGACTCATCGTTTCAGCCTCTGGTAACCAAGACCGGGGTTTACCCACTTGAGCATTGATTTGCCAGCGGCCGCAAGCCAAAAGACGTCGATCAGTCCCCCAGACAACCAGTGCGTCCATCGGATTCTTAATAGCAATTCCTGGCGGTGGTGCTGCCGTCGCTACTATTCTTCTGCCGTTTTCTCCTTCTCCCCCTCGTCTAGAACACGCAGTCACCATCAGATCCGCTACAGCCATTGCGGACGTCGCTTCTGCCTGCGCGTATCATCGCGGCTCGTCTGCCACCGCAGTGAGAAGTAAAGTAACCGCTGCCTCTGCTGCGGCACAAGTAGCAGCTGCTAGAGTGAAGGCGAAGTGGCGAAGTCGTCGTTGTGCTACTGGTAACATCAGTAGTTGTAGTAGAAACAGCGGCGGCGGTGGTAGCAGCAGCAATCGCAGCGGCGGAAGCAGCATCAGCGGCCATGCTGAAGAATCATGAAGTATCATCGCGTTGGCGAAGCGTGACGTACCTCTTCTGCTGTGTTCAGCAGTTCAATCCAGCTCATTTCAGCTTAGCTGCGTTCAGTCGGCGGCTGTCGTTCGTGGGGAACACTTGCGACACCGCTTGACCTACAGGCCCCGAGCACGCGGAGCCTCCGCTGAAACCTCTGCCGTGAAACTAATACGGCACTACTGTGGACGTGACTGTGGCAGTCATCGACTGGCGATCCAGCTCTTACTACACCCAGACCCAATGAACACAGCAGCTAGGTCGTACGTACGATGCCGTGTCATCCAGCTTGAAATGCAGCTACAGCCCATATATCCTTTATTCCTATAACCGCCATAGTAATCTGTATTCCTAAGCTTATTTTATACGTATATATACGCTGTCTGCGAGAAAGCACCAAGTTTCCGGCACCTGCCTGTATTCTACTCCTCGTCAACCTCACGTCAGAGTCAAACGGGGTCTACAGGCACGCGCAGCTCGACCAATATACGAACGGAAAAGAAACCACGGATCAAAACAAAGAGTCCACGGGGGTGGCGCTGAGAGAGGGGAATAAGGGTGAAAGAACAACACCAAATCTGCAACGATTATTATTGCACCTAGGCATCAAAAAGTGCTTTGTGTGTTTAGCTCACAATTTGCTATCGTTATCGCCCAGAGGTCTGTGTATTCGGAGGCGAGGTGCAGAGTGACGCATGCATACACGAACCCCGCATTCACGAAAGAACTTGAGCGTGTGGCGACTTCAATTATTATCGCATAGTACACGATTAAATGCGGTCTGCTCGCTGTCAGGTCGTCTGTGGAACATGCGAAGGTGTGAACGTTACGGATAAAGGTTACGGCAAGAAGTGGTAAGTCAAACGCATTTGCTAATCCGTGCATTGCGACAATCGACAGTACTGTCACTCAGTGCTGTCTCTGCTCTCTGACTCGTACAGTGACTGGTAGACGGCGTCGACGACTACATCGACTTGCGTCTGCGGCGAAGCAGTGCGCTCTCCTCCCCTAAAGGGGCGTGTGTCAGCGTTGCTCCTCACTCCGACACACCACCACTAAGCACTCTCCGGAAAAGTTCATCCCGCGTCAAATAGCGCATCGACTATTTCCGAGTGATGCTCATATTGCCTTTAGCTGAGCCGTTTTCAACAACGTCTGTGGACTTCGAGATCGATAAACGTAAGACGAAAACCCCCCGTATAATAGCCTCAATAAAATACTTCGTACGTAGATTGCGCAGCCGGTGGGATGCTCAAATGCATGGTGTCATTTCAACATTAACGACACCGTAACGTAACAGAGAGTGGAACTGCGCCGGACTGTCTGTGCCGTGATATATTATACTGAACCTACTGTGGGTCGAAGAGTTGACAAGTTGAATAGCGAACGTAGCAAAAAACGAACTATTTCAAGCATTATTACTGCTGCTGCTGCTGCTACCATTGGAGCGAGACTAGCTGCTCTACAAAAACAACATAGCGTTGTTGTCGTGACTTCTTTTTTACCACAAGTGCTTTCGCGACTTTGGTTCGAGCAGTAGTTGCGCAGCACCAAGCAACTAAGTGGCCGACCCGGGGTTTTGGTGTGGCAGGCATCCGCTCGTGGCCCGCATCCGTGGTTCTTGCAGCCGCAGCGGCTCTGCTAGAGTGATACGAACAACAACAGAATACTAATCTGTATCTGGCGGCAGACTAGTTAGTCCGCGCAGTAAACTGAACAAACCGTTCCTGCCGTGCTGGCGCACTAGTCGACTGCGGTGATCACTGTCACCGTCATTGATTTGACCACAAGAGACAGCCAAGATGGACGAGAACAACACGAACAACAATAAAAGAACTGGTACCAGTGGACGATCTACGGTCGCGGGCCAACTGCCGGAGTGCGAGGCCGCCAGTAGGCTCGCGCACAAAGCGATGACTGCCACCGGAGGCCGAACCCTTCGCCCCTTTCACTGGCTGGCGCTAGCTGCAGCATGCGCTCTATTACCTATCATTGTCTACGCTGCACTGACTGTGCTTCAAAGCAACGACGTTGTCCTGACTATTCCCATCACCCGAAAATCAATCGCTGACCGAAGTGACTATATGGGATTGCATCTACGAAACGGAATGCGAGTACTTTTGGCATCAAAGCCTGATTCCCCAACTGGAGTGGCTATGGTTTGCGTCCTTGTAGGCTCAATGAGCGATCCCGAGGAAATTCAAGGATTAGCACACTTCACTGAACACATGTTGTTCATGGGCAGCAAGAAATACCCTATGGAGGGCGCCCTTAAGACGTTCGTGTACGCTCATGGAGGTTCATATAACGGCTTTACAAAGGATGACACGACATGCTATTACTTCACTGTTGAGGCTGATTATCTAGAGGGCGCAATGGATATTCTCAGTAATATGTTCAAAAGTCCACTTATACATCAGTCATCCTCAAACCGCGAAGTGCACGCTGTCGACACGGAATACAGACGAGAACTGAAGAGCGATCACTGGCGTAATCTTCAGTTAGACAAAGTGACTTCGGATCAATCGCACGATTACCACAAATTCAGCGTAGGCAACCAGCAGACCCTTCACAAAGGAGCCACGAGAATGAACTCGACCTTAGCTCATGAGGCGAGAAAATTCTTTGACAAATATTACTCTGCCGGTATCATGCACATAGGCATTCAGGGTAAGGAGTCATTGTCGCAGCTCAAGAAGATGGCCGTCTCAAAGTTCATCGATATTCCAGATAAGGGCGTTCCACCTGCAGCGTGGCACCAACATCCCTTCAAGCACAGCAATCGAATGATTATCAAACGAGTGTCCGATACGCCGGAGGCTCACAGTCTCAGTTTATCCTTCGCCCTGCACGACGTCAGCAAACAGCTCTACCCACTGAAATCGTTGCTCGAGCACAAGGATAAAGGCGGACTGCATCGTCTACTTATTAAGGAAGGCTGGATGCGAAGCAGTGGCTCATGGACGAAGTGCATTCGAGGCTTCTGTGTTTTCTACACATGGTTCGATCTGACTGATAAAGGCTTCAACCATTGGGAGGACGTTGTTAGCCATTTCTTTTCGTATATTGATTTTATTAGTTCAAATCCTCTGCCGGATTACTATTTACCTGAGTTGGAGCAGATTCTCAGAATTGATTATCGTTTCACCTCCTCGTTTTCTCTGATTACACAGGTACAATTAATCGAAAAGTACAACCTGTCCGATATCGCTTCGGCGCCTTACCTGCTAATCGACTATGAGCCTGAGTGGATGGGCGTCATACTCAAAAAGTTAACCCCAGATAATTTACGAATTCTTCTGACGTCGTCACGCTTCAACGGTACAACCGACAGGGTGGAACCACTCTATAACACTGCATTTTCGATCTCCGCTATCCCATCTGAGAATATTAGCTACTGGAAGAGAGCGAAGGACGGCCATGCTGACTTCCACTATCCAGAACAAAATCGCTGGATTCCAAGCAACTTCAGTATCCACAATCAAGACGTCAACTGGCACTCCACACCCACCTTATTGGTCGATGAAGATCATTTCCGACTTTGGTATTACCAAGACACAACATTTAATTCGCCGCGTTCCAAGGCTGAAGTCTATTTACGCACCAACGCCATACGTGAGGACAAAATTCGGACCGGGGTCGCTCTGATCGAAGACTGTTTCAAGCGAAGTATTGAGGAGGCCGCGTATGGACCCGCCGTTGGTGGTCTCGCGGCGTACTTCCAGAGTGACATAGGCGGCTTCCGGGTTACCGTGCAAGGATATAATGAACGTCTGCCAGAGTTGGCTCATCTCGTACTAAACAATTTCATGTCATTTAACCTCACCGAAGAGTGCTTTGCGCTGTCGAAAAAGTCTTGGCTGAAAAACCTCAAGGTATCAGAGCGCACAAGTTCCAGTGTACATAGCTTTATTCGAGGGCGTCTCATCTATCAAGGTCTAAGCAGAAGATGGCGCGAAAGGGAAACTGCTATGATTCACTGTACCTTAGAGGACGCTAAAAACCTTCTGAAGAAGATTCAGCAGAATCTTGCTGCCGAAGTTTATGTCTACGGGAATATTGTGAGCGCAGACGCTTATAGGGTCCTCAACTCGACAAAGGAACTAGTTATAGGTGAGTGCCGACCTACCCGCCGCATTAAAAGTTCATGTGTTGTCTCAGCAACAAATTGCTGGTGTCAGTAAAAACCAATGCTCTTGATGGATATACTGATATCGTGACGCCAGAGCTTAGGCCTACCATAGCCATGTTTCAAGTCTAGAATGCGGTTCGCGAACTTGATGAAAACAATAGTAAGAACAACGATTTTCTCAAAGGTAGCATCTCCTAGAAAATTAAAAGAAAATATCTCAGATCCTTAAGCAGCCCTAATTCTGTATGAAAACTTTACATTCCAGTGCAACACGCACCAAGAGCAGTGAGGGAAGGGCAAGCGACAACAGGCCACAAATCGCGATTCTCAGTTAATATTATCACTATCATTATATTCCCGATAGATTTTTCATTTAACAAATAAATCATTGTGCCAGGGTATGTTTTGTGCTCAGCAGAAATAACGCAGCAAATCGAAGCAGGGCGTATAATATTAAACAAAAAAAATTCTGCCCAACGCAAAGCATCAACATGAGCTTCGCAGTGCATTTAAGTAACTACTTAAACAACTTCTTCATAAGACCTCAGATTGGATGAATCGCAGCACCTCGTGATATCTATCTACTGGTTTGTGCAGAATATCTTTAATATAGAATGCTTATTCGCCAATAACTAACCCACGATGGTGGTCGTAACAATATGTTATAGAACTTCCTCTTGGTTTCTTCAAGTTAACGTCAATTCGCATTTCATTATAACACAAAGCACCTTTTTACGTATACGATCCCGGAAACTTGGTATATTAATAGACTGTTTAAAATTTAACTAGTTAAATTTAGCTCAGTCGGTGGAAAAGTATCTTCAGCAGGGCACGTATATTGAATAATTTTTATGCATTTTTTTACCAATACGCTTCACGAGAAAATATATGTCAAATCGTATCTCATTTATGTTATTAATGCCCCTATACGAGGCGGACTGTTGGCTAATTCTTCGTTACTATTCACAACAAATGTGAGCTCATCTTGCGGCCTGTGTAATCTAGTACACAGTATTTTGAATCCATTTTGAAGTTATATGAGGAGAATTACTGCAATGCTATCTATAACTTGCAATGCCCTCCCCAGTTAAGCCATAAGCAATTCAGATTTCAAAGCACACACACACCCTATACGAGTAAGGATAAGAAGGTCGTTTAGGCAGACTGTCGTTTAGGTAAGGTTTTAGGAGTAACAGCAAAAGATATTTTGTTTCATACTTTGTTGAGTTTATAGAATAACTTCATTACTCAAATGTGGAACTCAGCTGTAAGCGAAATTTTTACTTATACGCTACACGCTTCTGTACTGAACAGAGTAATCAGTTCGGGCATGACCGTGCATAACGATGTATGTAGAACTTTGATTGATGCTGATTTTGCATCGGTTTCTCGTCATTCACGCATCAGCGATGATTTCACATGCTATAAAAACTATACATTTGAAGATGCACATTACCATGCCCGGCCACCTGCTTCGTCTTATCCGAGCAGCACAACTATATGGATTAATCGAGGAACAATCCTGTGAAGACCTGATAAATTCTATCCGTTCTGATTGCTTGTCAGTCAGTAACTGTTCTTCAAGGGGGACAGATGTATACAATATTCCTAGCATCAAAATTCGCTAAGGAGTTGTTTTAATCCACTAATAGCGACTGCCTCTTGTTCTTGCGTATCTTTCATAATCAGTAAATAAAGCCGAAAACAAAAGCTGCTGACCTAACTATAATCAGGTCGCCGATACGGTTAAAATAATGACACAGTGGATGCGTGCACGTATCAACCAACTCTATATATATTATTGTCGCTATTTGACGATCACACGAGGCAATAGGGGCTGGGGCAAAAAAAAATGTTCTCTCGATGATATCGTTATTATAACGCGGCTAAGACAACAATAATGAATCCGTTAATTAGCATTAATTGGAGATAATTAACGTGTCTGTTGATGATGTATACACATTCTGTTTTGTTTGTCGAATATAAAATTATCTATCTAATGTATCCACGTGATGATCTATTTTCTACCATCAGAAAGTCAAACCCGACTTGATGATATTAAGACCCTCGGCGAACACTCGCTCGAACGAGGAGTGCTGTACCGTTTCCAAGAACACTTCGAGGAGCAAACGCTCAATTCTGTATACATTTACTACGAGATGGGCCGCCGGGAAAGGACTCGCGATCTCGTGCTCACGGAGCTTTTCGTGCACGCGATTGCAGCAGAGACCTCGAATGTACTTCGGACCGCACAGCAGCTGGGTTACTCCGTTGGCGTACAACACGAACGTAGGAGCAAAACGCATGGTAAGAAGGCAAGATAACAGTCAATGCTAACTGTTTCTGTTACTTATTGTGATTAGAAATGAAAGGACATCCATTTGAAGGATTGGTGTAACGGTGTGCTTTATGTGAGCAGATTTAATGTTGGGAAGTCCATTTTGACACGTGGTATCGCTAGGTATACGCATTTGTGTGCGTAGGGTAGTGCGTATACTGAATCCAATTCCCCTTTGAGGAATGATGAAGAGGCTCGCATTGCACGCAAAGCAGCTAAATGGAATTAGATCAAGCTAAACGCGTGTGCAAGTTAGATATAAGTTCAAGGTAAACTGTACAGTGAATTATTTTTCTACAGTCAGCACAGGCCGGTCAGGGGGCCGAATTCTCATGTCCGAGTCTCTATGAGACGCTTTTTACGTAATGATGATCTCTAATTAGGCGTTCGCATGACAAACGAGCAGCATGACATTAAAATGTGTTATTATTTTATTATATTAAAAAAGGTATTATTGAAAAAGTCATTTTATTCTAAGCAAGCGCTATCTGTATTCGCTGCAACTTAAGTTGCTCAATTATTCTTAAGCATACGGAGGATCTGTTCTGCGCCTCAACGCTGACTATAACTATTGGCATAACTATAGTCCACTTGGAGACCGTAGACTGGGTTTAGGTTTATAGTAGGCCGCCATCTTTTATGTACAACAACGTAAAAAGAAAGCCAAGCATTGTGGAAATAACTAATTCGATTTCGATTGCTTAGACAAATATGTTTCAACCTATGATGCCAAATGTCGCCTGAACGAATCTTCCTGTATAAAACGCTTCGTGCCACAAGACAGCCTTGCACCATTAGGAGGAACTTTTCAAATTAGCAAGCGACATAGATTATCATACGCTATCGATATTCAGGAGATATAAAATCTACTGATAGTATTCGAGGTACCGGAGTATTCGAGTCGCATTGTTTGAGCCTTTATTGGGCGCGCGTCCTTTGAACAATGGACACACATTTGACCTAGGCATTTTCTTGTGTGGCATTTATTCATACTTCTAGGGGCCGTTCACTTTAATAAACGTATTATCTTACGGGCTAAGGAAAAGTTTTGGCAATCTCATATATTTTGGAGTCAAACATGCGGCGGGCAAATGACAGACCCAATAACTTTGATAGTAGATTGCAGATGTGAACGAAGTCCTGTCAAGACAAGCCAAATGAGAACGCATTGTTCACATTGGCCAGGGGCATCAATAATTCAGTCAGTCAGTTGAGGCTAGAGTATAGCAACACTATAGGTACTGTACATTGTTCGTATTGCGAAGAAAGGGACCCGCATCCTACTTCGCCATGAAACAAGTTATATAATATGTACCAAACGTAACATTTATTGATTTGCTATGGAGCTAACTTTGTTGCAAAAGCTAAAATCTCTTTGAGCCAGTACCTTGCCCGTGCAATAATTGTAGCGGTTTTCGAATACGCCTATGAGGAAAATAGGCGGAATGAGAGGTATATGCTGGCTCTGTGGCAACAAGTGCAATATAAGGACAATCGTAGTCTTGTATGACTAAATTATTTCTTTGCCGCATCGCCTTCGAACGGATCGTTCTGGTAGCTGGGTTGTAGTCCTCATCGATGTTATCCGCCTCACTTCACTCCGTTATACAGTTACATTGTATCGAGTGCCAGTGTTACACCGCTGATATACAACCACAGCGGCTAAATTTTCAGGCCCCGTCCTTGTAATGCTATCGATAGCCAGGAAAAGATGATACTTTTCTCGTCCCTATATCAGTGTTAGTGCTAGGCCTGGCTGATCGAGGCCTATAAGGCTAAAAGAAGTTTTGCTTTTTATCAGCTTTTCTGCAAATATGAACCGGACCGCTACCCTATGGTGTTGCGTCTTGTTTTTTTTTTTCTGACACTCAATTAACGAGCGTCTCACACAGAAGAACAAGTGCCTTGATGCAGAACGATTTATGAAAGTATATATTTTTATCAAACTGGGAGGAGACCATGATAGATAGTTACATTAGTGTGAGCCGCTCGTCTGAATAAATATATTGCTCTCACTATCAAGATGCCTCGTATTCTCTTGGTAAATACACATTTGTTTTATTATAGCGTCTTAGAACGACAAGCAAACGAAGTAAAATCGATCGCTAAATATGCGCGTGTTTTTGCGTGATTGGCGGCCGCTAAAAGCGAAAGTAATAGCCGTACTACTTTCTTGTTGTGTTTCTTGGTGGGACAATTTATGAATGGCGACCTATCTGCATTTGTCCGTTAGGACGTGTCATGGACACGACGAATTGGCCGAGCTACACGGCCGCCAATGTGGGTATTGCATAGGCGGTTGTGAGTGACTGAATGAAGATGAATATACGTGACCCCTAATACTATTCTAAGTTTACATATCCACCCCCGTGTTTTCTGCCTATTCATCCCATACTAATTACCAGATCCTGGCGTCTACTAATTATAAAGAACGATGCTATATGCGCGTAAAGACAACGATATCATTATTGCAATTGCAAATACAGTAACGTCTTCTAATACTGGTCATTGTCATAGTAATATCTATTAAAAAGCTATAGAATCATAATGGGCAAGATGACTGACTGACTCATGGTAGATGGACGAGAAGGGGTTTTGAGCAAAAGTAATTTTTAGGAACAATTAGAAAAAATCCTATAACTAACTGTTTAATACTTCAGCTAATATATCAAAACGACTATTGTGATGATATAGATTTATAAGTTGGTAAAAGTGTCTAGGCGAGTTTGTGTTTGTTTGCATCTATTCTGAGCGGGAGGATGGTCCTCAAAGGGAACGTTGGTAAGATGCTCGATACAAATCCCATGAGACGACGTATAGTGGAGAACTTTGCTACACAGTAGTAACAGCAGTCGGGTGGCTATTTAGATGCGCTAATGTCGAAGGTATAGAACAAGCAGCCACCTTCTGCAATGCTAACTACCGTTGTATAAGTCACCAGTGCGGAAACAGCACATAAATACATAGACTTACAACGTTGAGGCGACGAAGTAATACGTTATCAGCTGCAGTAGCAGCATCAGTAGTAGTATCATAACTACTCGTCACGCCGGCGCCGATGTACGAGAACAAACGGTGATACGTAGAAGCTCTGCACATGCGGCAGCAGCGACTACGATCGTGTTGATCTTAATGCCGACGGCGACGAGGCTGATAAAAATGTTGTTGTCACTGATGATAATGATGATACAGATGGGTATGTTGTCACGCGGCCGTCGTTTTCCTTGATGATGTCGGCTGACGGCTGCTGGTCCTGTCGCCAGCGCCGCTGCAGCTGCCACGAAATTGGTCAAGCCACGCGTCCCCTTCTACAGGCACAGAACTATAACCGATGTCGACCAGATGTCCCCCGTAATGAACCAAGAGAGGACGATGATGGTGATGGTTTTTGGCACAACAGCAACAACAAGTACCCCCGATGCCCCTCGATCCTCTGTACATCGACCGCAGTTCTAAAAGATGTACGATTTAAAGGCGCTTATCAAACGGCAGCTACAGTTGTTGCTAATGTCGATGATAACAACTGCATGCGCTACCAATGTGGCCTCGTCTTTTTCTCGAAAAACATTTTTCCAAATCTCGTTTTCGTCATTTGCTAATGGTTCATCGTCGCTATCACTAATTCGTTTGTTTTCATATCGTTCAGGTGTTACGGTGTTCGTCGAATCGGCGTACAATACCTCTCTGATTGAAACTCGCATTCGAGATTTCATGACAACCCATGTCAGTACGTTCCTAAAGAACATGACAGAGGAGACATTCAGACAACATCTCACTGCGTTAATCACCAAAAAGCGGACAAAGCCGAAGAGCGTCTACGAGTCAGGAGATAGGTAAGTTGCAGGTTTACTCGTTTTCCTCGTGCAGGAACCCTAAATGAAAATAATTTCCTCACCATTGCGTGTCAACTCAGCCAATATAGGCTGATAAAGTAGGTGAATTCAGGCTAGATCAGATAAAGCTACAAGTTCGACATATACATTACAAAGTATTTGCATGCCAATGCTATTATTTTCATTAGTTGTTATGTAGATGTTTGTATTTCAAACATTCGTGCAATATCAAGACATACGCGATCAGGAACATTAGAGACGATAACAAAATCTATCCGCTATAATAAAAAGAAGCGAGAGGTAAGGTTTACTCACTAGCAGATAGTCAAGTTGAACGCTCATTAACGATGGCTTGCCGCCAAAAATGACGACTAATAATATTCCATTAACGCGTATTGGTCAGTTGCGCATCGCAAAATGACGTCTTGATTTTACTGTCGATGGATGTAATATATATATATATATATATATATATATAGTATACATTGAGCTCTAGCTAACTATACACTCGAAGAACGAAGTTTCCCTACGCTAACCTGCATATATGGGCAATAGGGTAATGAAGTTTTGCCAGTTCGCTGTCTATACAGTCACATTGAATCATTTCGGCCATATTCCAATGCAAAAAATGCCGTAACAAACCTCAACACTTACAAATTGACAGAGATGAAATTAGCGGGACCTCCTTTCTTCCTATGGTTGTAGAGCTTTGAGTAGTTAGGACGCTAGGACAAAGAAGTTATTTAGGCATTAAATAGCGTTCATTGTCAGCTATAAACGGCGTGCGTATGTCTCAGTGTCTGTCTGTTTTTCACGCCTCTAGCCGCCTGCCTGTATGTGGTTATGTTACAATACATTTTTTGTGTGACACCTCCCAGTTATTGTAGTGATGAATTTCATACGGTGTATAAACAATGACGCGACTGTCTATTGGTTGGTATAGTACGACAATGTAAACCGAAAACACCGTTGAGCCGACATACACATGCACGCGCGAGCATACGCAAATTTATAGTGAGCTTTGCGACGACTGGACCGAACCGAACAACCGCAGTCATTTCGTAGATATTACATAAATAGCGGCACTCAGGTACATACGCTCGAGCGCAGGTAGACACATTCACATATCGACGAAACAATACGAATATAACAAACAGGCACAAAGCATATAAAAAAGCTTCAGAGGATTGACTCGAGATAGTGGTTCGATTAGCGTGATTGTGATGATTATGATGCTAGCAACAAGGTGCTGCAACGAGCGGGCAAGCATTGCATGGGGACAGCGGGCGAACGCGTACGAAGATGTATATATATATGTGTGTATATATATATAGGAAACGAATGGAAAATTCCTTTTTATGCCAATACAGTACCGTGTACTTATGTACAGTAAGTGCGCGTCAGTGTGTAGACAACGAGCAGGAAATGCCGAAGTAGCCGATCGAAACAGTTACTTAAACACGTCCGACATTCTAAGATGGCGGCGTCAGCGATATCAACAATCGCGTCGATGTAATGGCCATTGTCGGAATACACGAAGCAAGTACTCGTAACGTGCAATTAGCAGAGACAGGAAACTTGTGTATGCTATTATGGATATTATTGGTGGAAAAAGTTCTCGCTGGCATTGAACAAAAAGCGAAATCAATAAGTAGTGACCGTGTTTTAACGACTCTGTAGCTTGTTTTTCTTCGCCATTTTCCAGAGAAATCATAAGAAAAAGGGCAAACTCGCAACTGAAAAAAATATTTGAAGGCTGTAGCCTCCATTAATCTTGCGCTAGACAATCTAAGCAACAGAAAACCAGTAAGATGGCCAACAACAAAAATGGCGGTACTTAACTAAATGATGAAAGCAAAAAATTGAGCAACAGTGATAAAAGTAAACGCTGCAATCTCGCGCTTGTAGATTTGAACAGGACACAACAAAGAAAGGCCCCAAGAAGGGTCTTCAAGTTATTACTTAAACAGAAACTTCAGATCTAACGAACGTTTATAAAAATGCATATTAACTCAAACAATGAGACACTACCACTTACGAACAGCCCGCCATTTTCATGAATCAATCTACATCTGCATTGCGCAGTCACAATATGTTCATCCATGTGTTTACATTCGTAACAAAATCTCTTTCTTATTCATTCGATCTGGGTTTGAAAGCAAATCCTATGAAACCCTTAAAGGTAAATTACTATTATCCGTTTGAGTAATTAAATTGCTTTTAATAGACTTGAAGTTTTACAGGGAAGGTTTTTTAGCTTCGGATAAACTCAAGTTGTACCTGCTTACGCCATTTTATTATCTGCTTGAAGTAGTTTTAAACATTAGGCCAAAATGTCTATATTATTTCATTTAACATTTCGGTTCGATAGAGTGAATTATAATCTAGTATAAAATATAAGTGTCTGTACTGGTGATGTATTTCTTCGACGAATTCTAGGCTTGCACTGGACAAACGAGTTTTTCGTTGCCATGGTCGTTACCTCTGGTGGGAGATCTTCATAGCATCTATGTACGAATCGCTAAACAATAACTGATTGATTCTTTATGATGTTACATCAAATTTTGTGTTGATAGATTAGCGTGTTACTTAAACGTTATTGATCGATAGAATTAAGAAACTTGAAAGACATTGTTTTGAAACAAAAGGGAAGAAACGCCTGGTATTGCAAACGTGTACGCTTGCATCGAAGGAAAATAATCTCACTCACCTATTTGCATTATGCAATACACGAACATAGACGATTTGATAAAAACCAAACAGTTCTAGCGGATTAGGTGAATACAGGGGGTGTCAGCTAACGCTACTGTCGTATTGACGCTTGTCTACTCCGGTGGTCTGGTACCTTTTCAGTCTCAAAAGCATCGTACAATACAATTACGGCAAATGTAACTCGCTTCGAAGAACTCGGATCTGTATGTGTTTAATGACTTGTCGTATTCCTACATGGCCATTTTTAAAGATGGGCAATTTTTTCTGCTATGCTCACTTTCGTACATATTCGAAGCTGCTGTTTTAGCGAATAACAGGGGATGTGAGCAGTAAAAACAAGAAATCCACGAAGAGACTATTGTGTGTATACTTCGAAGCAAATGACAATCGAAATGCCAAGGTCGAAGTGTCGGCGAACTTGAAATCGGGCCAACGTCGTAACGTTCGCAGTTTCTCAGAGGAGACATTTGCGACGTCCTACATAGCACGTGAATGACGACCTTTAGCACAAGTCAATGTTTATTCTTCGTACATATTACAGTTCTTGACGCCTTCGAGAATTACAAATTACATATCGCTCGCTCTTCTGCATATCTTTCATATGTTTGTTAGTTTTATATTGGTTTCTTTAAGAGAAATTTAGGAGAGACAAGACATCTGTCTGCTGTATACTCATGGATGAACTGTGATGAATTATGCACAAGGTGATGTTTTTTTTCCTTTAACTGTTAAAAGTAAAGCAATTAACTTTATCTACTAACCTGCCCTGATGAAGATTTCCTACTTCATTTCTTACACTCATGTAAAACTAATTGGCAGCTATCGTTTTGCGGCTCGTAGCCGATTTCGATCCCGCATTGAACGCAATCTTCTCAACGCTCTCCTAAACGCATGTAGGATAAATTTCTGCCTATTCCAATTGGAAGATGTGCCATTAAAACACAATCTTCAATTCAACATATTACTGCCTGCTTCTATAGGCCTGAAACTATCTGTTTAGGCATCTATTGAACCAAATTCGTTTGACACGTTTGCTTCATGATGTTCTCATAATTAGCCAGAATTTCATATGCTCTCGGCAAGCGCCTACCTATTTAAACTAAATATTGCATATCTAAATATTCCAACAAATGGGTGACGTCGCGGCGTTGAACGGTAGTGCTGTAAAATAATCTTATGAATATTGTGTTTGAATTATCTTCATCGTGACGCATATTGCAGATATTGAAGTTACATTGCGGTAGATAATGATTCGGCAGCTGATGAGAGAACTCCGAAATAAATGCTGCTTGTAGAGCAGAAAACAGTGTTTACAGACAGGCAGAATAGATTTTAAGGTTTAGTTAAACTAGTTTAATATGCGTCAATATGAAAATTACGTGCGCTCGTCATTGATCCTTTCTGGCATTTGATACGAGTGAAGCCGCAAACGCCGAGAGCGCCGGCTTCAACAGGCCACTGAAATTCACGCTTAAGCGTCTGACATTTAAAATGAAAACATAATATCAACAAACTTATTCACTTGCGATACAAAGTATTTGGCTAATTCTTTCGGAAGTTCTACCTAATGAATTATATCAAAGATGCTTAGCAACACGCCTGTATGCCATATATATATGTATGTAGATCGTCGTTTCTGCATAAACATTCGCTTTCATAAAATGTTTTTATTACTTTCCGCTTTTGTTGACGAGGACTTACGTTTACTAGGACATACAAGGTATGCTGTAGAGCATGTGGCCTGTAACATTTCGTTGCTCCAGATATACATTGAAGATATAGCGTTACAGACATGACGATCGAATAAGACATATATCTCTATTCGAATAAAGTCGTCGGTGAAATGTCGATAGCAAAAGTAGAAAGTTAACTAAATTTGGGATGGGCGCATCAGCTCAAAGTTGGCCTCGGACTTAGCTATTTGAGTAGGCTGGACTTTTCTTGCAACACATAGAAACTTCTTATGTGCGATACAAGTTGCAGTTATCTCACAGTCGTTATGGTTACACTTTCTTAGACTGCGGCCTCTCTGCATATCAGCTGAATTTTTAAAACAGCATGCCTGTTTCATTGAAATCATTAAATGATAACCGTGTTATCTTCATTAAATACTTAATGAAAGTCTTATCTCGTCGTTTTCGTAACTCGTATTGAACCTAACTTAGGCTGCATTGCTTTATCAAGGTGAATACTCGTATTTATTACTTAGCAGTTGATACCGCACAATGCGAGCGCTGTTAAACATCAATGCAACAGGATTAATACTGTTTTATTCGAAAATCAGTGTAGTTTTTATGTAATTTGTATGACTTTCATTCCCGTCCGTACTTTTTTATCGATTCAACTGATGTTAACTCAATACCCTAACTATGCCTATAAGTGATCATTAGTCTGCCCATGCAGGTCTACAGTCTAAACGTGGGGCTGTATTATTGTACCTGAGCGTACAATCGGTAGCTGTTCTCTGCATTGAAAGATACTCTCTTCGGTACAATTCCAAACGATTGAGTTCATTCTGCTTGTGCAATAAAACTTTAGTTCGTATATTGCACAATAAATATCCCATTGTTAAAGTACAGTATACGTCTTACGAGGCGAAGACCTTTACGAAGCTAAGTTATGTTGAAGTAACTCATTGTTTCAAGTTAAACAGCCCCACGGAAAATCCAAACGCTGCTAGCTAGCAATAGGATGATGCATAAATGTTACTACAGGCCCACGCAGATCTACAGGTGTGCAGATCGTTCAGTTGGGTTACATTGCTGCAAGCTAATAGAAATAGTTTACAGGGGCGCTAAGTTATATACGAGTAACCTTTATATCTTGGGTTGACTGAAATCCATGACATCTAACCAATATCACAATGAATTTTAAATTGCGATAGGAGGACAAAGTAATTCTGATAAGCTATTTCGATTCTTATCTTTACAGGTATACCAACGAGATCTTTGAGGGCAGCTTGCTATTCAATCGAACGGAGATGGAAGCCATTGCCGCGAGTGTTCTAACTAAAACAGACCTGATAACCATGCACCGGCGATATATCGCAAGCCCAAATAGAGCAAAGATGCTAATCACGCTCGTAGGCAGTGGACCGGAACATGAATCAGACGGAACTGTTGAGGCAGTGCACAGTAGCAGCGGCGAGCGAATAACGTACGCGAGCATTGATGAATACAAAAAGAGGTTATCGCTCATCGAGTTTTAAGGACAAGAACGAAAGAGTCGGTGGGGCACGGATGGAATGGAGCAAATGTAAAAATCTCTGCGGTTGCAACCCTGGCAGACGCGCAATGGCCGCCGTGCGCGCCGCGTTTGCGTATAGTGTGATACAGGTATGGACATGCACTAAGCTGAACTATAGTTTGAAAGCCCGAATTATTTGGTGAAACAGTTTTGAACTAATTATGTAGATAACGTTGAAACGCCATTCAAGAGCTACAACAGAGTAGTGCAGGATCAGAATAATCATTGCGAGTGTAAAAAATGTGTAAGAAAACGACCTTCGTTCAGATCGCTACTCGAATTAATGATCAGACACCTGTATGTGTACGTATGATAGGCACAGCTAATGTTGAGAACCGTATAGGGTAATACTTATAATTTATGAGTTCCATCGCTGTGGAAATATACGTGCGTTATGTCAAACTTGTATTTAATTTGCTTCGTTAGGCATAACAGGCAGCCGAATGCGTCTGACAATTGACGTATGGAGCCTTTGTACAGGTTTTTTACCAATCGCCTATTTCTAAGAATTTTTTTATTATTTTCGAAGAAGAATTCTATTTTCTTTCTAAGAAGAACATTATCTAAAACTGACCACTTCTGATAACGACACGTCTTCTCCCTCACGTGCACGAACCTTCATCATTGCAAAACATAGTTATCCAGAAGGATTACCAATCTATTCGTCGTATTGGCCCGTCATGCAAATCAACGTATCCATAAATTTAAACGTACTTTCTCATGTCACCAATTCAACCAAAGTAGTACTCCAAGCTTTTACATATTCGGCACAAAAATAATCTATTTGCATCGGTCGTCTGTGTTTTTGACAGCCCCAATAAGAAATTTTATATGATGAACTACTGAACGAGAAAATGCTATTTCAAAATGTCGTCACTCATATGTGCCCTATGTGTAATTGCGAGACGCAACCGCTGGTCGCTATTTCTACTGCCACCCTGTGTGGGGCTTCTATCATTAATGCCTTCAAAACAAATTTTCTTCAGCAGTTGCAAACAAACCAGAACACAGAGATGAATTAGATTTGTTTAAATGCTGGGGCTATATGCTGCGTGCTACTTATTAGAAAGTAATCTTCTCCATTCAGACAGATTGTCTAGTACATATCATCCATATTTGGCTGATGCGCGATCATCAACCTAGCGCAAAACATTATCCCTATATTATATACCTGATAATCCCTACGGCCATGATCGAATATCGTGTTATTGCAGTTAACGTAATGTTGTTAAAATGTTATAGAACCGCTGTAAATATCTGTGGACGCTGTTATTGCCTGTACAGCCTTTCGTTGTGATGACTGGTGACAGCGATTGCTGCATGTTGTCAACTTTTACCATCATCGAGGCTATCATGGTTACCCTACCCCCACTCCATCCTCCTAAAGAAACCGCAGGAGCCTCCTTTGCCCCAACAGCAACTGCTGACTGGCCCGCTACCAATGCTGAAGCCTGTGGCCTCATTGTAGAACTGGTTTACGCTGTCCCCCCACCTATTTTGCTAACCAAAAAACAGCTGTAAGCAACTGTTGTTTATTCACTGCTTGTCAAGCTGATAACGTCCGCTATCGTTATCTTTTTGCTACTGCTCGTCGTATTGGTGGCGCTCAAGACGTGTGTTGTTGTCGTCCTGGTAAAAGCCTCAGGCGCGAAGTTCTTCATTGTATTTTCTGTACGGCCTTTTGGTTGCCTGCTAATGCGTGCCTGTCTCTGTGTGCGTTTCCGTGGCTGACTGACAACTTCAGAGGCCCCGGCAGTGGCGATGTTTGTTGCTACTTGACTTTTTATCAACGACAAACCAACAAATGTCGACCGGCAACTGTCGCTAACTGCTGACTATCAAGCGGCTACCAACTAACGCTGACTGCTCAACACTGTATTCTAGGGGTTTAGTGCTGGTCGGTGACTGGTTTCTTTTCAAAACAGCGACCCCAGCGTCAGCTAAATTGTTGCTATGCACTTTGTTATTGTTAACAAATAAAGAAGTTAAGCGATTCAGTTTTTTAATGAAAATAGCGCTAAAAACTATATAGATTAGGTACAGCCACCGAGAACAACCATCAGAAAGAAAAGTAAAAACTGGGCTGGAAAAGCACGCGCGAATTCTGTTTTAATACTTGATTTCTAGTGATTATGTTACAATTTTGTTGTTACGCTGATAAACAACAAGGGCCGCGATATCGTAACACCGCTTCTAATTAACGTCATTCGGTAGTTCATAGTTCGCATGGTTCTACTGCACGTTGAGCCACAAATATTGGCGCAACTATGAATTTTGAACAGCCTAGTTAACAGTGCAGTTACTGTGAGTATTACGAATTAGCGCAAAATGTCGGACATTTCTAGAAAGGCAGACTTTTTTGACCTCTCCTGACGAGCTATCTTCGTGAACCAGATACGTTTTCAAAAAATAGAGCATTAATACATGTCGTATTTTCCAAAACAAGGGAAAGCACTTGATAAGTAGTTGTTAACAGCATCATAACTGAGGTGCGGTAAACTTATTATGCACTGCACAAGAAAACGTTTGTAGAGTAAACTTTATAATTATAATTGATAGGAGGCTAGTTGCCACCTGCTTGTGCGCTTGTCCTTCCTATTATGTACACTCTTCCCTGTGAAAAAGAGTCTGCCATAGTTCAAAGTTAACAAATTCTCATATATATATATATATATATATATATATTAATAAAACTGCGTCGCATCGTCGCACAATTTACTGCGGTCCATCGCAACCGTTTACCATCAGATGAATCACTTAGGCAGTGCAATGATTATAAACCATAAAATTGCAAGTTTGCTATGTCGAAAGTAGAGGCTGCACTTATCTAACTGTAGCACTATAAAACTATCGAGACTATTGAACACTTTTATTCCACTTAGGAGCTTACTCTAATGTAGAAATGATCTACACAGACTCGCTGACATGATGCAGGTCAGTATCCTGTCAAGCCACTCCACGCCATCCGGGACCGCGTAGATTAATGTGATCAGGTAACCCTGGCGGACGAACGCCGCCTACAGCAAAGAGTGAATAGGAATCAGAGGATTACTGTACGAGAGCTGGATGTTATTCATATCAAGATATCGAATACAAACGATTGGGTAACAAGCAATAGCTCCATCTCCGTTAGACCTTGAGGGGATAGCATTAACAGAAGTAAGGTTTTGCTTTTTTGGGTAGGCACAGTTTATTTGATGACAGAATGTAACCTCGCTAGACGTTATGACTTGATTATGGTAGGCTGTTTGCTTATTCATCACGGGTTATCTAGCACACGAAGCGTGAACGGCATACGTAAACAATATAGCATTGTATGGCTTTCCTCTTACAGTGGCAGCAGCGAACAACACAATGGTACAATCCTATGTCTTGAAATATTAAGTCATGGATAAACGTGACACTTAACTTGACATTTATTGGTCTTGCGTTGACCTAGTGGAAATGGTGTCTGTTTTTTTCAAATAAATCAGACCGTGTGATAATTTTGTCTGCCGAATACCGTTTTGTGATATAAATCGTAATTAGGTTATCTGACAGAAACAAAAAGACGAATGAAACAGAAGAAATCATTATATACAGGCCTTATTGCAGGTAGGTCTCAATGGGCAAACATTTCCATACATAGACATTTTAACTGACCCGCAATTCACTTCACTACAGGCATTTCAAAAGGTCTTTTAACTCTAGCCCTGGGTAAGCCCCGAAATGGCAAATTTTTAGTGCAGAGTCTTTCTCTAGATACGTAGCCCCACCTCTGTAATGGATTCGATTGGGCTAAAAGATATTCGCTGCTATCTTATACCATGAGGCGTGTCAACAAGGAACCAATTACGATCCACTTGACCAAGAAATACATTTTGGCATTAAAAATACTTGTACATTTTTTTTGATCGCGTGTTGACGTGCAACTTTGCAGTACGATAACTGAGATAAAATGCATGCCCCATTTCAGAAGACGCTTTGGTCAAAATTAACGCAATCTTTCTGGTTCACACTGGAGAAACATCGAGCCCTAAAATTACAATACTAGCTAACGTGCAGCCGTTGTAAGATAGCTGACGATGTTAACGAAGATAGCTTCGTTGGTTTTACTTTGAGCGCTGCTCGGGGTTGAGAAGCCAAAAATCCTGAGTTTATGGCAAGTACTGCCTATCGACATCAATAAAAATCTGCTACAACGATCAGATATAGTGATTAAAAATCGCTAACTACCTTTCTTGTTTACCTCATATATGTTTAGCTTATAAGATGCAAGTTTTATTAAGAGTCAATAACACAATCGTATTTCAGTGATTCGGCGCCGCAGAATGCATTTAGACAAGTTAGTTAATATAAATTACGAAAATTGAATTGGTTGATTATTTATCTATCGCGGCGTGCGTTTGTAGCGAAAAGCCGCTTTGGGCAAATATCGTCCGACAGCATTTTTAGTTATGCAGCGGATTTGGACATGAAAAATTTAGCTTAAACATTCTCGCATCTATACATATAAGCCCTTGATAGAGGCATCAGTGGTTCATCACTACGATCATAAGATGCACCTAGTAACGGTGGTTGTCAGTAATGCGTTGTTGTATCAAATACGACAGTATTTGATTTGATTTTAATTGCTACTGTCGGGAATTCTAGCTACGTAGTACATACAAGCACTGCTATATATATCACCACCTGGAAAACTATATATTTGTGTATATATAGTACGGCCAATCGCTGATTCGTTTGACGCTAGCTAACGTCCGCAACAGCACTTACGCAGTGAAGCGATGGCCAATAAACGCTTGATCTGAATGCTGTATGGATTTGCTAAAAGTCATGGCATTTCATGGGTAACAGTACGTTACCGAAGGGTCGAGGGTCGTCGTTACCCTCATACTGTAGTATAACAGTTTGCCTCAGTGCAGCTATAGCCGCCGCCGCCGCCGCTGCAACAATCGAATGGGAATACGAGGGGCAACGAACGAACCATACATCTTCCTCCCGCGGCTTCATATACATAAATGTATACGCCGTATGTGTATATAAGTGCCGCTTCGCGATATGCGATACCTGAGGCGGTTTGACAGGTCTGTCCTATGTAGCAACACTGTAAAAGAAAGCGACTAATCATACACCAGTGCCATTAGAGATATTAATAGTTAACTGTTATCTTTACAACTAGTTTGGTGAAAAATAACAGGCGGTCATGATCCCTAACGGGCTGCTGTGCCTAGTGATGATAACAAGCACTTAGGTAGTGATTAAAAATGAAACACAAAGATCGCACGTTTTATCGCATCACTGGTTTGGCAACTAAGAAAAAGTGAACCTGACTGAAGCCACGATCTCGAAACAAGCAAATAATGAAGGTCAACAAATATAAATTGATGAAAATAATATTTGGAAATGCCAGTCTTATTTTGTTTTGAAGAGGTGTCGGGCCTTGCATGGACAGGACGTTTTATAACGATGATCCTTTCGGCGAGGAATACGGTAACGGTTGTGGTGGTCACAAGGAAAGACGAAGTAGTATTTAGGTAGCAATGGAGTTGAACCCACTACGTGTAGACTAGTTATTTACCGCAGATAGATATGCGCTTCTAACTGTTCGAGATTAAGCTGTTCATACCATGTACCGCCGTCGGTATTGTGCTTGATGTTTATACTGTCTAAAGGAAAAAGTCCTAGAAGCGTGTCTTCGCGTCATGTGCTGTTGCTGCTGCTGCTGCTGCTGTAATCGCGTATCCGTTTCAGGCATCTTCGACGCGACGGCACGATTTCACCTCTAATGGACGGCTCTGCCGAACTACCTCCTTTTCACTCATCTCTTTAAATAAAAGTTTACGGACATTTGTGATGTCAATTGCATAGTCGTAATAGCGACTTTCATCGGGCAGCGTTTGTTGGGGAACCAACTTTCGGCGGTTGTATAATAGATGTATTCGTTTGTGGTTTTTTCGTTGGCTCGTCGACTGTTTGAACAACTGTTATGTCGATAGGTTGCTGGCGCCCCAGTCTCTTTTCGGCAGCGGCGGCGTCCGCGGCAGCGACGACGTAAATGTCGTCGTCGTCATGGCGATTTGTATTAGTTCCCCCGCCTCCCCGTCCACAGCCCCCTGTTCTTCTTTCTCGCATTTCTTCTCCTATGCGAAATCAGCAAACAACGGTAGGCCCACCCGCCTGTTCGCCGCCCGCGCGGGCGTCACCGTCAGCTATCGACCCTGTTGCGCTGCCACTTCCTGCCATTTTACCCATCCAAACCCACAACGATAACGACGACTCAACACCTATCACTAACTTTTGAACATTTTCTCCTTTCTATAATGGTGATAACGCCAGTGGTAAGATCAGCGACCACAACAATGATGACGACGACAAACGCAACGCCGCTGCCAGCGACGGAAGCGCTAACAACAATAGTTGTAAGTGCGAGGGTAGAGGGGAAAATATACTGGCACTTCGTAGCGCATGCTATTGAACAATAGTTACTGTTGCTACGACAAGTAGGTGGCAGTTTGGGGCAATGACGGCTACCGGGGCACTCCGGTCGACTAAGGAGGACCAAATATCTACAGGAAGAAATTAATATCTGATTCACAAGAAACATGGAGATACACTCCGTGTGGGACACAGCGCATTTATTGCGGTAGAAAACCTGATGGTTGACCCCTAGACATTCAATCTGATAAGCACTTGCCTTTCTCACCCACCAACCCGTAGTTCTGTTAGAAGAAGACCCGAGGTACCGGAGTGAAACATAAAGGGGAAGCTGAGAATTGGTTCGTAGTGGTCTCGATGGAGCCCAGCCGTTTGGGCAAAATTTCACGTTCGGCTACCGTAAAATGGGCTCTGCTCTGGTTGTAAACGGTATTACTCAAATCCTTTTAAAAAGAAAACAGTCACTACGTAGGCAGGTACTAACGTGCTAACGTCTACGTATTATCGATCTGAGTGGGTATTGCCTGTGTACTAATGTGTGAGAGAATCGGCAGTATTGTCATTTCAATTGTACGATTCAATTGCTACTCAGATGTCGTTGCCACAAACATGCTGATAGGTTCAAGAGGAAAGTAAGCTCTACATAAGGCATTCGTCGACAGGCACGCGCAACTTCACGCACATATACAAACCCATTTAAGCTACAGATATTACGTAGTACATTTTTGTACTGCGAAAGTAGCGGTCGCGGCGGCGGTGGCGGCAGCATTAACAGACCCAGGTATCGTTTTTGAGCTGAGGATAGTAATCATAATTGGGATGCTAATGGTCGTGATGAACATGATGTTTCGGATCGCAAAGAAGTAAAAGAACGGCGTGTAACGGTCTTCAAAATGAATGACAATGCCATGTGAGACAATGATGTGACGAGTCAACAACGATAGTTATCGTTGTTGGCCACCTGCAGCGGCCAAAACAACAGCGGCAGCAGCAACAAAAACTGCAAATGGATACAGACAGACGATGACACTGTGTTGTTATTGTTGTGGTTGTTGTCGCTACTGCTGCTGCTGCTGCTGCCACCTGGTGTTTGTCACAGAGTTGGCGCTCGGCTGTGACGCAGCAGACTAACCAAAGGTGAACTTGTGAGCGATTCGATGCGCGCACGCCGTGCGTAACTGGCAAACGAGCTTTACGAATGTAGCTATTGCATGAAACCAAATGCCAACTGGACACATATGTGAACACGCATGGCCAGCTGTCCAAACGGACACGGCCACATAGATAAATAATGGCAAGCACACACAGGCGCTTCGGCTGCTAATGCGATGATTGCTGTGCGGCTATCAGTATCCCTGCAACGAAAAGAGAGAGCAAGCCATAAACTGGAATAGGTAGAAGAAACAGGGTTCGAATGTTGAAAAATCTTGCACTTTGGTCTGTGAAACGTCACTGCTTGTCATTAAGACCCTTGGTGACCGTTTCGATACTATCGCTGCTGAAGCGGACAGGTAAGGTACAACGAAATGAAATTAGCAGTGAAACGGGACCGATCGTACTGAAAGATTTAGGTTTTTCTTTTCAATCCGTTCCCCGCTTTGGATACTTCAAAGGCTATAATGAAGACAAAAGTGAAATGTTAATACATTATACATATATGCAAATAAACGTAAGGGTCGCGCATTTATTTGTTTTTATTATAGCATCGAGGAAACGCTATCTGCCTATTTAGACTTCTTCAAGCTTCAAACAAATCTGCAGTCTATAAATAGTAAAAAAAAAATGTTCAGAACTAACTGGTAATAGTTTTATTATATGACTGTATACCTTTAAAATCTAAAAGCTTACATGCAATTCTCGCAAGAGATAATATAAAGAGACGGCAGCCTTGATATTTCATACAACATAAGCGCTCTCCAACTAAAATGTTAAGGCTTGATTCTTGAAAGCGAGCAGTAAACATACTGGACTTTGCTATTCTTTTGATAGGTCATGTCGGGCAATTGTCGATGAAAAATAGAATAAAAATCTTTGGGAGAAAAGAGGACATTTTTAAAATGTGTTGTTATTTCTTTGGTATCAACGCTGCCGGTACGGAACAAAGAAGTAGGTCAGACATCCTCTGCAAGACCTTAGCTGATCGAAAAAAAGGCAAGCCTAAATGAGAGATACGTAACCTATAAGCACCTGTATCATTCACTTTCCGTTTTTCAGGTCAGCTCATCGAATATAGCTGTGATGGTTTTAATGGAACTAGCAAGAATGAAGTACTCGGCAAGAGAGGGCGCCCAGGCTTACCTGCATGTATACATGAATCACATTAATCCAATGTTAGTCATACGATTGGGTCACACAAACTTCATCTATAAAGTCTCAGATAAAAGCCTCACCAATTGTTAGGTATTGTTGATCGACAAAACCTGCTATCTTCTCATAACCTTAACAGCAACATCATATTTAAATTGATTTTGTTGTAATAAAAGTTGACAAGAAAGACATACTGGCAAAAAGTTTTTCAGTACAACTACGGATCAACTAATCAGCTGGAAGTGGATCGTGAATTTGTCGAATAAATTATTGTAGTTGACCTGTTCAGGTTGGATTAGATTAACTTTCCACTTCTGGAGATTATTCATTATATGTGGTAACTGCGTCAATGAACACAAATATACTTCGGCTAAAATTCTGAAACGTATCGGAAAAGGCTGTTGTGGCTTAGCTACCAGTTCTAGTATTCGACAAACGTTTAGCCTGTAATGTTTGGGTGAGTTTTTTCTCGTTTACAGCTCGTGACGCTTCTAGTATTCTTTTTTCTAGCCGGTCGATGGCAAGTTTGCTTGGATGGAAGAGGCAAGTCAGTCAGACGCCACATCTCGGAAGCGAATAAGCACCTATTTCTCTTTATATGTTGTCAAGTATACAGCTTTTACCCGCCTGCAATATATTATCCGGTCTAGGTGGGCGGCTGTTGACGCAAACAGATAAAAGAACATTCGTGATAACAGACAACATTGGCTATATAGCAACGCTACACAGGACCGGCCTTTATCGTAACGGTGATTATGATTATAATTACGTTGAAGATTAGGCAGAGAAGCTAGAACTTGTTCGATTACATTTTTTTTAATTTTCGTATTAATAATACATTGAAGTGAATTATACAAAAAAAATCTATAGATTGCTTGTTTGTTATTCTCGTTCAACTCGCCATGACAACACGCGTTGCCAGGCAAATTGCAACTCTATTCTAGAAGTTTGATCGATATCAGCATGTCGTCAAAGTAACCATCGATGGTAAGTGTTTCCTATAGAGGTGGTCGTAGGTAAAAGGAACGCATGGATTCGATAACCACGAACAACCTCGAATGACGAACGTTTGTGAAAAATAGATCGACTGAAGAGAAAAAGAGAGAGAGAAAGAGAGGAGATCGGCCATTTTGCATACGGGTAAGAATTACATCTATATCATTATTTCACCTACATTTGACATCTGAGTTTTGATGCCTACAATGATTTTTACTACTTATATATACGCAACCGACTTGAAAAATTATTGTTTAATCCTCATCAAGATAATCTATATCGCGACTGTTGTCGTTATACTATATGTTATAATATTATTAATGTAGATATGAGAATTAATTGCAGGTTCTGTATTTGATCAAGTAACATAGCATATAATAACAAGCTGCAGTATTTTGTACGTGGACTCTATCTGTCTGTTGTTGTGGACCATACTGTTACAGCCGCATGGTCTGTGTACCAATCATAAATTTATAATAGGTTAACCAATACGTTATAGATCGATGAAATAATCAGATAAGATACACCGCACATCTACGTGCAATGGCCACTGGTCCAGGAATCGCCATGTTATCAGTAGCTTTGGATAGTGATGGGGGTGTACGATCAGTTTAGGTATTTTGCCATTCAGAGGAAGATAAAGGAACACTGGTGGTATTGAGACAATTCACTGTGACATATCACAAAGGCAGAAAGCGAAAATTTATAAATGTTTATTAGGTAAGGAAACCTCTTCGTAGAATGAAAACGGCTGAATGAACGAACGGGAAACGAAATGCTACAACTGGATTTGTGACCAACGTATTGAACGTAGCTTGGTGTACTAGAGCTCAAACGTCGCTTTTGATTGAAGCAGCAACGCACGCAATAGGAACAAGAAGCTACCTACAAACGAGGCGGAAGCTGGTCAAGAAAGCCACATTGCTATAAGAATGGCAGTTTTATGATTTTTCAGTTAGCTTTTTCTCAGTGTGCTGAAAATATTTTCACTTGAACAGACGCTCTAGGCCTAACGAATATGAGGTAGTACCACATCGCTAGTACACGGACCTTTTCTGTAAAACGACAACGACAGCTACACTTGTCTCCACATACGTAGGTTTCTTTGCATCATTATATATATATATATACAAAATCGTCTACACAAACTACACACCGAAGAAAAGCGCATATTCATGTAGAACATATTTTTTGGCACACTAGATTTGTATGACAATATGTAATTAGTCGTATGATTCTAAGTATCCAACCATGCAACAAAAACGTATAACATCTGCCTTCTTTTAACCCTGCTGTCAAAATGTGGACCACTGAATACATTGTTAAATATGAATTGAAGCGGTAATGTTGTGTAATTATGCATATTAAAAAGAACAGGGTTAAAACTGTGGGTGCAATAGGTGCGAAGTTAGGATGGAAATAAATAAATGATTTGAGAATGGTGACTTACGTTTGTTGTTATTTCAAGGTTTCTATGCCTAGTAGCAGACATATCCTATTGAAAACACAAGAGTATCAAAAGCGTACATAAACAACTGATTTCAACAATTTTTTGGATGGTCATAAGGCGTGCTTGAAAAATACGTCACTTCATATCCGAAGAATTATTGTTCAAAATCTCAGCATCGTAATTCGAAATTCGTAAACTGCCAGGTAAAGGACTTTTCGTGAGCACTTTCTAATGCGTGTTAGTGTTTAGTGTCTTAGTCCTATTTAAAACACAACTTTTTGTCGTTAAATGTTGAACCTCGATACTTTCGATCATATACAAATGCAAACACTGAGTGATAATAATTCGCTTAGCTACGCGTGCTCGCCAGGTAGAAACTGAACTCGTTCAGTTCCCTTTCAAGCGCCTCGTGTTGATCTCTGATTAAAATCGAACCGCTCACAAACGAATCGAGTTAAACCAGTGGAGTGCTTTTCCCATTATAGCTTCACTACTTCGATGGCACTAGTACGAAGCCTATCGGTGGTCATGGCTATAAATTACTGTAATTCATAGGTATATCCGTAAAAATTATTGAAAAACATGGAGCCATTTTTAGAGTAGCGAAAGAAAAGCTTTTTGTTTATGGCCGTAAACAAAGTAAAGTTGGCGACGCAGAGTGTCCCTTTGGATAAAAGTGTTGAAGCGGCGTTGTATGGCCGCCTCGACGTCGCCGTTCGCTATACGTTATCAGATTAGATGCGAAAATATGTCACTAATCCTCGATCTGCAACAAAAATACGTAGCTTCTTTTCTGCGTAACGTCCTTGGCAAACTATAACAGGTCACTTTATGTACGGAAGAGAACGATAAATTAGAAGCACTTATTCTTATCATGTTCACGCACGTCCTAGAAAAAGCAATTGGCTAGAAGGTATATTTCATCAAAAACTGGTAAATCTCATTTATCGGCTGAGCAAAGATAAGAAATACATATATATATAGCCTTTTTCCAAAATTAAAGATTTACCCAATCTACTTGCAACATAGACAAGACACTGTTACGATTTATTAACCTTTTGTAATTACTGTCAACTGATTTAGAAGAAAAGCTTGCGTACGGGCACAAACACCAAACGATTACCATACTGAATGTCATGCATAAACTTCGGTATTGTCGTCTGATAACCATTCACGTAAAATATAGGCCGTATGGATGTCACTGGAACGACAACGTTCGCTTATGGCCAACTTGATCAAGCACACGAAATAAACAAGGTTAAATTGGAAACAGAGACAGAACGAATACATTTATTTACCTCTTATTATTATCTAGTTAAATTTTTTACAATGGTGATGATGATAGCAATTATTACAACATTGAGCTGACGCGACAGAAGCAATCCAGCGGCCGACTCAAAGCTATAATACCGTTGGTTTAAGCGATCAAGTTGGCCATCAGGAAACACACGGTCAACCTCAGGCTACAATTTTGGCTGCCATTGTTTTGCGCCCTCATATCACTGCTGCCATAGATGGCGCAAAGGAGTCATCAGAGTTTGGCGGGCGCCTTATGATGAGTGTTTTCCATGTGCCAGCACCACTATTATATGTCCAAATCATCGAATCCGTGACGTCAGCCATCTTTCAATAATGATAGCAATGGCAATATCACTAATGATTAACGTAGTAGATGCCTCAAGCAACGATCGTAGTAATAACACTTTTGGTGTCGGTCTGTCATACTTTTCCGGAGCTCACATAAAATACTCGCAAAAATAATATGTATACCTATAAGTACGTACATACGTAAGTATATGCAGTATAGGATCGTCATTATCTGTCGCGTATTTCAGCGAATACTGCGAAGTGCGCCTTTGATCCACCCCAAGACCATGAGAAGTAGAGTATCAGGGCGCAGAATACATGTAGAACGCTGTTGTTCTGGACAATTAAATTGTTCCGAAAAGTGATTTTAACGTCAGTTCCATCTTAGAGCTTCGTTAGACACGGTCAGTCATCGAAGTAGCTGTTTTGGATGGCGATTTAACTAATGCAAATGGGGAATAGATGTAAAGCGGGTCTTATAGACATGCCGACGTTGTCCAAAAGTCAGCAATAAGCATCCAAGTAGATGTTTGCGACTAACGTTATAAACAGGTTAACTACATAATAGGCACATTGTTCTTATTAACTGTATTATATATCTTATAAAGTTGATTCTAATTTATGTTAATAATGTCTTAGCTCAACTTCCACAAGCTATCATGTAGTATGACCTAATTTTATATTATTTGGTCCTAAATAATATAGCGGTAATGGATAACTTAATGCCCTTGAAGCATTGAGTAATTTTTCGATAACATTACTGTATAAACCGCTGAGGCAATTTAGGAAAGTTCACAGTATTTCACATTTGTCATAGATTCGGCGTTACTGCAGCAACTTACAGGGTTGTCTTGATGTTAACGCCACGCAGTTAAAAATGTTTAGAGTTAATCATTACGTCCGACATTAATTACATGTTAAATAGCAATTCTTCACAAATATCTTATTAAACATCCTTTCTTCTCAAGCATCGGTAAACCGAAATACACTAAAACCGACAAAGTCATTCATGAAAAACGGGGACGATTTACAGACGCAAAGCACTGAACAACTGGGTCTCAAGAATCTCGTGGCAAATGCTTTATTAAAAAATAAACAACTATTATGCTCCTGAGGTTAATTTTTATAGGGGCTTAGGCCTAGGTAGAAAAGATCTAACAATATGAATGCGATTACCTAAGAGGAACGAGGTTCTCTTTATTTTCTGTCACCGGTAATTACAGTCGCATCTGCTATTTTTTGGACCCACTTCTTCTAAACACATAGAACCCTGCTATTAAAAGACAGCCCCTGTATACTTGCAATACGTAACAACATTGCATAATGCAAAAAAAAAATAGGCAAAGGCCTGACAGTTATGAAGTTAATACGAAACTTATACGATAGGTCTTGCGATGAAATGCTAGCTGAATGGTAATGAATACTAAAAAAAATAAATATAGGTTCGCGCGTTTCGCGCGCTCATTATGTTATTTTAATTACAACAACGGTACAACTAAACGAAATGTTTTTGTACGATTGGATATTATTACTTCATTTACAATTAGTATGAAAAAAATAGATTTATTAGTATTACGGTTTATACATCTGAAATCACGCTGCCCTACAAGAAATCTCGCTATACGGTATACGTGAAACTTTACATAATACGGAAAGATGTTCTCAAAACCGTGCTCTACCATTTCAGACAGTTCAGTTGCGCTGGCTTAACTATTTCATCAATTGGGCTGGCACCGTACGTACATAAATGGACTATTAGGACTCGTACAGCTGCTTTCCGGCAGATGCTAACCACGGTAATGATCCTATAGTCAGACTAGCGTAAAAGCCACAATGATGGCTGGTGCGGAGAGGGGACAACACGAAAAACAGTTCAGACGAAGGCAGAGGCCATGGCTTTGCGAATAGATGTCTGATGGAACGAAAAGGAATAACTAGTAGATTAGATTAGATAGATAGACAGACAGATAGATTAGATATATACATGGATAGATAGATAGATAGATAGATGGATGCATAAATAGATAGATAGATTAAATAGATGTACAAAAATAACAGCAGTAGTAGCGCCGTTTTCTTATAATGGTGCGGCGCCGTTTGACCTTTTAAACGTCCACGAATGGTCCAACGCGAGAAACTCAGGGAGATAATAGTGAGAAATAAGACAATCTGAAAAGGAGGAAGGACAAAGTGACGTTTTTCTTATGCTTCTTTTATCCATTCTGCGATTGTGGCGAATTTCAATTTTGCCGCTTGGTGTTATTGATACCGTCGTAGGCAGCATAATGACAGCTACGCATAACACAATATCGGGGACGTCAAGCTGGGTCGCCCAGTCGTTTTGCAGTTGATCACAATTGGTTCTCTTCAACAAATAAACTCCGACGAAGATAGACCTTATAGCCATCGTAACATATAATACAGTTAATAATGCCAATAATAATAAGAGTTCCTATATATTAATTTTATTCCACTCTCCTCATTTTATATTTGCTTAATATTTATATTGTTGCAACAATAACGAATCGAACAATGGTGACGATGATATCAAAACCAATGTTTACTAAACAAGATGGGTACGAGGGCTCCATGTCACCTCGGAAGGTGTGATCCTACAATTTTGTGTACGTGGATAACTACTGAAGCCACCAGTTACACGACTCGGGACGAAGTTACTTAGTTCTATAACCTACCTTAGAAAAATAAAATCCAAATATGATGTTAGCAAGCCTGCTTAACCATACAGGTTTTGCAGCCATATAAACTAGACCCGAGCTGCATCTGGAATCTTTTTCGTTCAAAAAATGTATAGTTTGATACAACTATATTATATATTTTTTATGTCATTAAATATGTTTAATGATTTCTTAAAATGTGTAGGAATTATAATCGGAACTGATTTCCTTATTCATTTTTTTGCTTTCTTTGCTTATCGACTGCATATCTTGCCTTAGCAACAATCTATATGTGAAAAGTAGCTCTTATATTCAACCAGTGACTAATTTTGTAGCTTGTTTATGCCAAACTTCAGTGTTGTTCCCATATAAACAGACAGTGCTGCGTGCTTTGGTAACCAATGGCCAACAGAATTGTTCTTAATATATATATTTTTTTGCTTGTATTATTCAATCGGTTATAACTCTGTAATAACTAAAAACATTGCCCATTGACATGTTTATTCATCTACGTCAACATAGTCGACATGACGCGCTTAGTTGTTCCCTTGATTTGATTGTATTGTAGTTAGCATATTATTTATATAATAATGCGAACGTAAGTTCGGGTTCTTGCGTCCGCGTAATGCTCCCAAAGGTCATTTGTATTATTGCTATTACTATGATAATTATATAGTAAACGTTACAGTCTACTAACAACACTAAAATAAGCATAACTAGTATAAGTGAGATGGTATTGCTAAGCCATCTGTTTTCGTCTTTGCTTATGATCATAGTAATAAAGAGCTTTAGCCAGATAAACCCAGTAAATAATCTATCAATCATTTTAACATGTTGTTACTGATTGTACGATCTCATTAAAATCTCGCGTATTTTTCGCGTTTTAGTAAACCTCTTAATAGGGTTAGATATCTGGAATCTCGTGCCATTACTGGTGTTTCTAGATGACACCCAGCGTAATCTTCAATGTGCAATAGGCGCTTTTGACCAGGCGGCCATTCTAGCGAGACCCCTAAAAATGTTAGAGTAGCCGGACATGTATGTGGGTACCGCACATCGCTTCTTGAAATCCTACAACGTATGTTTGCCTCAACAAAATTACGACACGCTTCTAACGTTCGGCATGTAAATGTATACGACACTCGATTTGCTGGGTTATATCCGCATCTATATTCAAAGCACAAACGGAACTGAAAAATTATGGCCATGTCTAAGGCAGCATATGAACTGTCAACAGTAGGCCTATAGCAGTTGCGTACAATTTGTTCCGTATAGTTTGCTCATTGTAGAAAGCGTTTGCTTTTGCTATAGCTTATAGTCTATATATAAGAAATGTTGAAGAATAAGCGAATATGCTTTTTATCAAAAGTGAACCTATATTTTTAATCGCTAAGTCATTTTAACAGCATTTATGTATTGTTATGTAACGAAACCCAATGCCAAAAGTTGTTCTATAAATTACAATTTTAAATTTTGGCAATGTTTATAAAAAGGTGAAAGATCGCGTTTTCTAAGCATAGTTATAAAGGCGCCCTTTAATAGCCTTCAAATATGTATTGAATTATTCGCTGCTTTATTTTGAATAGTGTCGTGTAACCTAACCTAACATTGGCAATAATTTGTCCTGAACTTGCTGGCAAAGTTTTCTAACTGATTCTACCTAATAACCTTTGAGTAGGTAAGCAGAAGTTGAAGGCTAAATGGAGCGCTACGTGATAAAGAAAAACTTCTTAGCTATATAGACATCGCATAACAGGGGCCAGATGTTAGAAAAGAGGTAACTACGGTGCCAGAAAGACAGCCCTGGATATTTCAAAGGTATGCATTTCGACGTTATAAAATTGTGTCTATATTTTTTCTATCGCTGTGGGCCGTTAGGCAAACAACTGATATTTGTACAAATGCGGCCGTATGTAATCGTTCTAAGAACAAAATTAAGTTTATTTCATCTATATGATATAGGACCGAATCAAAATTTGAACAAGTTTTATCTATTTAATCAACAGTATTTTTGTTGTAAAAAAGTACATTACGTATGAAAAACAAACAGTCTTAAGACGCTCGATGGCTTCGACTACAATAGCTAACATTTACGTAATGAAACTATATTTTGGAGAATCGCCAATGAAGCAGCGGATCTTCAATAATAGGGGTCGTTGCAGATCCGAAGACTTTTTATGTCGCTCTTGAAAATCCGTATGGCCCTTAGCTAACCCTTTTATTTTAACTTAATTAAACAAGATAGATTTTACCAATCATTGTTTTAATTTCAAAGCTCATAATCTTCATAGCAGCTATACACCCGTTTCTAAATCATTGTCGAAACACCGCCTGTATGCTAAGGATGTACAAGTGATTCCATAGACATCTGCATTCCCCCTTGATTAATATATACTATACGGTGTCCCCTTTCTTGCAGCACATACTTTTATATTTCCATTTAAAAAAAAAAGCGTGTTAGCAATTTAGCTGGAACAGCGTTAGAGGTTCAAGTTAGCTAGGCCTAGTTAGCTAGGCAAGATAGTTGATGTAATGTGGTGAAACTTTATTTCCGGATTAATCGAAAGGCCAATATTTGACGAATATTATCAAAAACACATGGGTAGTCTTTATCGAAGAAGCGTGCATCACCATAAGAAGATAAAATCGTAATATATAAGAGCTTACGACCGCCTAAGAACTGCATGAGAAGAAATTGATTGAGTTTAATAAGCTATTTAAAGTATCGTCTAATTCAATAGGGAAAGATGGTCAAATATTCTTTTGTTTGTAATATCACCAACCTCCCTCTCCCGTATGTTGGCTATCGTTAGACAAAGAGGGAAGTTAGTTACCGTGATTTCTACTGTTTTAAACTAGGCAAGCCTTTATCTTTGTCTCTTGTAAACATAGATTAAACATGTACTGCCTAGTTTGTTTCCAATATTTACGATATGCAATATAATTATTTGTTGTCCGTCGATATGAAATAGTTAACATCTTAGACTCTATATCTGTAGACTAACTCGTTTTTTTTTATATTATTGAGATTGCAAGGTCAAACATGATCTTAGTGCCCCGCCATAAATCGAAAAATATTCTATTGCTAAAGCTCCTTAATTTTAGCCTTTTCTAGGTTACTATAACTCAAATTATAAAACAGATATCCTTAGCAAAAAATTGATCTTCCAAAAAGTATATTTTCCTTGTTTAAGGGCCTATAAACTGAGGAGATTTCTTATAAAAAAAAAAATAGGAGTTCCGTAATAATTTGAGGGGCGAATAGATCTAAAAAAAAAGTTCCGAGATTCTTCTTATGAAGTTAATCTACGAATTGCAACCACGGTAAAACAATAAATATAGTAAAAATATTGCGAATAAGAACTCTCAGTTTTCATTCGCCATTGTTATAGTCATGGCTATAGAATCCTTATTTTTGTTTTGCTAGTCGCTATCGTAAGCCTAGCTAAAGTGGTATTGAAAAGAAATCCTTAGAAAGCGATATCTGTGGGTCTATCCCAGCTAAGTATACTATTATATTTTATGGGGTAAATGTAAATGAAAAATGGTTTGGCTATCAGTATCGGTTTAGTATGGAATATTATGCAACAGAATGTCAAGTTTGAGTAAATGTAGCAAATGTAAGTCACTTTGAGTATTCCAGATGCATGTCGAATGAATCGTAGAGCTAGAAGCTTTAACAATAATAATAATAAAGCCCAACGCTTTCCTCAATCACGCGTAATTCTGCTTTTTTTACCATAGGTACATGTTTTTGTAAAATCGTTGTGGGGACCGAATCAAAATTTGAACAAGTTTTATCCATTTAATCAAAAATACGTTTTGAGCAAGGTCCATTTAACTGACCATCCTTAATCTACCAGCTCCTCACAGCTTTTAGTTGAAATCACGTTGACCTCAGCTAGTGTCCTTTTATACCATCCAAACCCGTTGGATTTGTGACTCTAGTAATTGCAGCCAGGTACCATCGCTCCACAACACTTATACCGACATAAATGATATATCTGCGTGGACCCGCATATTAATAAATATTCTTATTATTATATAGACGATGAACAAAGTTTATTAAACTTATTTTACAAACGATTATAGACATAGCTCTGAGATACAATAGACCACTTTATCGGCATGATCGGTTTGAGCTATAATCATCTCTGTTGTTTCCTTTTCTTCTATTAAAACAGCCAGCAGCAAAGGCAAAAGCGCGTCGTGGTCGACGCTTAATTCAGCGGTTGTTGTTAGCTTAATTTACGTGCATTCTAGTTCTTGCCGCTTGATCGTAGCTGTTCGTGTATTATGTGGTACGAATCGGATTATTGAACCGCCCCCGTTAACACGAACGGTATACCCATCCATAGTGCTAATACTATTATTTCATACCACTTCTTCCCATGTGTAGACATTTGGCATTAAATATCCTTTAATGGTTTATTGATTTTTTCATTCGTCATATGTTCACCATAAACAGCACGAAGTATTGTTTCTTAAAATGCCTTCCATATGCTTTATGGCAGCTGAACTTTTCGGGAAACGCAATAAAATGACTGAATATACGCAATGTGGAAACGCACGCTTATAATATAGGTAAAATAGGTCCGTGGTAAGCACCAGGACTAACAGCCACCAACTAGAAATTTTTCTATCCCAGTATCATTACTATTACCATGTATCTTTTATTAAAAATATATTAATTTCAGCAGGAGTTTCATTTGAAATTTACGTGTGCTGTTCTTTTATAAAATCGGCTCTATAGGATTTTATAAATGGTGGACTATTGGCTCATTTACAATATCCCGGCTGTATTGGGTTCTTACAATAATCAATTATAAATTATACTGCCTATTTATCAAACTGCGCGGGTTCCATTCTAAAAAAGTTGAAGCAATTACTTCACTGTCTTTCCTTAGAGCTCTTTCTATGTGGGTTTAACTTTGTTAAAAAAAAATTGCGTCTCCGTAGAAGGATCAAATTTCGGCCTTCCGCGTGACACGCGGTTCTAGTAATTACTGTTTTAACGAGGATTACTGAATTGCCATTGAGATTACTACACCATAAGCTTAAGCCAATGATTTTGGCTATACCCCCCGTGCACCTGATGACTGGCCAAGCGTGGATTATTGTTGTCATTGTTGCGAAAAATACGTGATGAATTTTTTAGCGGGTAACAATTTTTACTCTTAAAAGTCAAAGCTATATGTTATCAGCTTTAAAAAATACTGCAACTGTGTTTCATTTTCAGTAGATCACTATGCGTAATCTGTGGAGTAACCGAAAATACAAGCAAGAAACAGAAAATATTCACTTTATAAAACGTTTATTCTTAAATGAAAATTGCAATACTTTTTCTATAGAATAAGACAAGTTGCGATGCAAACCAAAAAGTACAACTCTTTATTTATGGAAGTGCATCAGTTTCGTTGAAAAGGGCACTATTAATGTTAAGTTTTTAACTACATACTTGAAGACTTTAATTAGCATTTTGACAACATAAGAATAGGAAAACTATTTTTTCTTTGCTAGGACACAATTTCTTCAAACTGAATTTGATATATCGGCCTAAAGGCGGTTGGGAAGCTCTACACTTCACCACTCTACCAACCACCCTATTGACGGCCACGGGATGATGGTGCCATGTCACAAATCAGATTTCAAAAGTGAAAGTTTTAATTCTTCTTTTTTCTTTTTATATACAAAACCTGTATTAGACTACGTAAGTGTTATAACATCGGGCATAAAGGTAATCACGGTTACCGGTTACAGGTGCTATTGGAGTTTTCTCAAAAGACTACAATATCCCTAAAAATGAATAAAAGCTTCACATCAAGTGTTTCCTAGCCGACTGGATATTTTATTTACTACGAGAATAATAAGAAAAACAAGTTCCACAGTGAAGATAAATAAAGCCGGGAAATATTATCTGGTACAATAATCTTATAGTGATATAGGAACGTTGCGCAGTAGCTTTAACTTGAAAGAAAGTTATTATTATTATAATAAGTAGATTTACGAGACATCTTCTATTAAAGAGAACACAGGGCAACAGGCCAAATACGGCATGGTGCTACGTGTACTCTGTGCAAGAAACAGTACGTTGAATTAAAAAATTGAAATGTATTTTCTTATATTACAGTTGAAGCTGCCGCAAAGTTAAAAGATGGCTCCTTTCCGTGGAATTATTTTTCAAAATTTTTATGAAATCTAGATCAATATTATGAAGAGCCATTTCATAGTTAATTTATATTGGGGTGTATTCATTCAGGTAATTTGGTCTATAGCAGTAGCTTTATAGTGTACAATGATAGCTACCAGGCAGTGCCACGAGCATTGTTGGGAAAGAACGGCGCATCATAATCATTCGTTTTATAGGATAATTGATATGCTCGATATTTTAAACACTATAATAAGACATATCACTTATTTATTGCTAAGCCATCAGAGTGACCAAAATTCACTTTTTGTTGAAGGACCACGTAAAGTCGCTTTCTAGTTTGCTGTTAAGAATATAAATCATAAAAATGTGCTTAAGCATTTTTGAAACTGTTATTTTTTTTAATGCAAATATTCCGAAGTAGACGCTCTTGGAATTTTTGCCTATAAGAGGTTGCTTGATAGGTGCCTTGAGCCAATTCCGAGAAGATACGACAGCCGCTAAGATCTGTCGACCTATAAGTCAAATAATATTGTTAACATAAAAGACCAATAAATCATTTTAATTTAACAAAAGCATATTAAAAGGAAATTTATTTAACGATAAGCGAAAATATTATACTCAATATTTTCAACGAATAAATATTTTAGACCAATAATTTAATAGGATGCGCTCGAGATTTCAGTCATTTGGCTACTTTAAACCCTATAAATATTTCTGACTTAACGATGCTGAGCAACTCCGGTTCATTTATTTCTATGTTATGTAATGCATATATTATTATCAATATCTTACTCCCTGTGGTAAAATGATTAAAGAGCGGTACTTACCGGCAATCCTTCAACTATTTTCGTCTACAGATCTATGGTCACAGTATTCTTGATGTAAGGATACTGTGGGATGCAAGGAGCAAGGAATTGTTAATGGTCGTCGTTCTATTATTAAAAACATGATCAAAAGTACTAAATCTATTTGTTTTTTTACCGAACCATTTATCTTAAATAATATTCTTTAGGGTAAAGTCAAACATATTAGCACTACATATTCCTCAGTGGCAAAATTCTGTGTAACTGCTATAAATCCAGTTACGTTTATAGCTGAATTCGGTTATACCGAGGTTAGCTTTTACTATTTCCTTATTTCAGCTTCTAAGGTGAGGCAAATGTTGATAGCCTTTATATGTAAGTAAACACCATGAAATTAGGTTAGAACTAAAAGCATGAAAATCACGCAGTTTCCTATGCGTTTTTAATAGATTTCGTAGTTTACCACTGCATTTATAAGCATCTAGATGGCCATTTCAGCTATTTCCCAAATTATGTGAACAATAAATATTTCGTTTAAAAATATCCGTATTCTTAATATTAGAAATCGACGAAGTATTGCACATGGCCACTAGACGCACGCCGTGCGGTTCCCGGAGATAGCAACGGCACCGAATCTGGAGCATCACTTAACGATTTGTGCTCGTCTGCCTGATTTCCCTGGAGAGCGCGCTGCACGAGGTTCAAAGTTCGAAATTCTGAGGGCCGTAAAGGACCAGCTGGCCTGCGGCTTTGAATGCGGTTGTTAACCAAAGACGGCAGGCTGCGCATTTTTTGGAGGCGACCCATATCTTGTACGGCCTTAAAAATTTTGGATCTAAACTGACATTCTTTCGCTTCGTCACATTCTCGCGCCGTCATGAACGACTACTGCGCGGTAACAGCGGACACTTGCGCCTCGGACGGTGCGGCTGAAGTTCCACTCAGTAGAAGGCCTCAACGAATGTTTGCGCGTACGTTCGACGGTGAATAGAAATTAACACTATTGTAAGCCGGATTGCCATATAATGCGGGATTGTACTTCCCAGCGAAAGCTGCGGACGGAACATTATGAGAAGTGTTCGACACTTCTTGCTGCTTCCGCTGCTGCTGCTCACCAGTTATACGTTTCTGTTTATCTAGACTTGTCCTAGAGACATCGGAGGCCGAATAAGGAATTGCTCGAACGTCGCCGTCTTTGATAGCCAGAGGTGAAGTAGCGACTATCGCTCTGCGGGGCAGAGGCCATTTGACTTTAGCTGGGAACGGACTATTCTGAACTCGTGGAGAGGTCAGATACGTAGGAGCCAGCATGACATTATTCTTTTCTTTATTGTATATGGGTGGAACACACGTTTGCTCAGTATTGACGCTCGTGTCTATACGAGGCTGTTCACCACCTGCCATTGGAGCTTTTTTTGCTGCGCTTTGCGCTAAATTTAAATGAAACGCCCGCTATCAGGACAGCGTCGTTATCGTCATTTTTGTCGCCACTCTCCTCATCCGAAAGCAGCAAGCAGCGTCGGTTTCTATACCTTGGAGGAGAGATTTCATCATCGAAAGAGTCATTTTCGTCACCGGTGAGGACGAATCGCTGAGCAAGAAGGCGAGGACTTTTTCTCGGTGACACCCGTTCTGCCTTACGATTGCGTTTCGTTCTGGGTCGTTTCCTCGTTGTATTTGGAGACTTGGGTACCTGCTTGCTGTGCTGGTTATCTCTTCGAAAACGAAGACAATAGGGAGTGATTGTGATACTTTTACATTCTCGTAGTTGTGCTGTGTCGTGACTTCCTCTCCAGCTATTGCGACGGACGTTCCTTCTAAAGCGAAGATTGTAAGGGAAGGAAGTGACTATGCGAGTGCATTTTCGTCTTCTTGGCAAGATACTAGTTGTGACCATTTTCAGTTTTGGCTGCTTTCTCTCGTATACAAGCCTGCCCTTTGGACAGATCTTTTTGGCCTTGACCACTGCACCAGTCAAGAGAGGAGAACTTAATCGAAGGCTATATCGAATTGGTCTACTTTTTTGAGGTCGCTTTGTTTCAGTTTTGTTTTTTACTGGCTTCATCAGCCTAATTTTGGCTGAATCCGTATATGGTAGCATATTTGTCATTAATGATTGTGGTAAATATCCTCGAATGCTGCACACAACTTCCGGGCTTCGCTTGGCTTTCCTTTTCTCCTCTAGTTTAGCCTCTTCTGGTAGTCTTTCCAAAAGCATCAGAGGAAATGTGCAGCTGATCATATACCGGTAGGGATGGTTTTGAAACGCAACCCGAAGGAGTCGCAGACTTCGGCGACCCACTCCAGCAAATCGGGCCCAACGTGTTCTCAGCCTAGTTATCATTCTTACTAATTAGTAACATGACAGGACGCGCCCCTTTTTTAGTCAAAATTAGCGTTGTAATACTTGTGAAGAATCCATAAAAATATATAAACAAAAGACGAAAAACACAAAGCAATAGCGGTAGTGCGCAAAATCAAGCCTGTCATGGTCCATTAGTATCGAAGTAGATCACCCAGTTAGTTTACATCGGTCTCGACGACGGCTAAGAACAAGCATTCTTTTTAACATGCGTACGTCACCTTGCCATGTTTGTTGTTGTTGTTGTGGTGGTTGTTACTGTTGTTATGACACGATCGTCAATAAACTCACACAAAAGGGATTCAACTTTTAGCTTCGGGGGATCAGGCATTATAGTAAGCGACGTGCACTGCACGTTAGCGCGGGTATATATGACGTGCATACAGTGATACAAACACTCACATGCGCAATCTTCGTTTTTTTTTAACATTATAGATTAATTGCGCGTACAGTTTAGTCTGATAGTAACATCTAAACAACATTCGCAGCATGATATGAAACAAACTAACTTCTTTCTGAGTATTCCTGATTGGCGTCCGTACAAAAGATCCATCAAACTCATTTTATACATAGAGTTGCCTGTATTGAAACCTTTACGTACAAGGATTGTTGTGTAATGTATATATATAAATTCTGTAAATAGGCCATATATCCATGAAGTAAATGACTGAAGAGAACGAGCTGCTCTTTTTAAAGTAAATTGTTGAGCACTACACAAACCACATCAGCTACGGTCGGTGCCTTTTCTATACTGGATAAAACAGGTATTCGTTATTTGTTCCTCAAAATATTTAGTTTCAGTATTTGAGCAACATTCAAAATGTGGACTCTGAATTTCGAATAATAGTATTTTTGCCGAACACTTAAAATTGTTACGTGACAATACTTTTTCTTATAGTTTGAAACGCTTACTCAGCGTGACAAGCTTATCGTAAATAGCCTAATGAAAGGTCTCGACTTCTGATAAGCACAAGGTATCAGTTATAAGGTAAATCCAAGTATTGATTAGTACGAACAAGTGACAATGTTAAAATTGTGTATGCATACAGATTCGTCTTTTGACACAATCAATTATGTCTTTGACAAGTCTGCGGCAACAGGCCCACACAGAGAGACTCTTCCCTCTCCCCAATAGATTTTATGTCCTTCCTTCTATGTCGGTGGATTCGCAGATCTGCTGTTGATGACGTACTTACGCGGCCTTCGCCCATGAGCTAACACATAGCAAAGCCGCGTGTACTCTAATACAAATACCTCTATCGAGAATATACTGTACCACCAGACAACAAATAGTTCTCTGTGAAATCGGATGACTCTGATGAAAGCTGGAAAATATCGAGCCATTCAGGCCATTGCCTAGGTTTCGGCTAGCCAAACGCCATCAGAAGTCTGTCCCAACTATGCAGTCGCAAGTTTTTTGTGAGTTCGGCCATATGGACAGCCATCCCACCGTTGGCATCGAAACAAAGTGAACTGATATAAATACTCGATACTATGGTAAATGGTCTTTCAGTATTCAGAGCGTAATGAAGAAGTCGACAGAGTCAGGCGTGCTCGATAAATAGACGTGTATATATATATATATATAGGAAAAGGTGGGACTATCTAGGTCAAAATCTGCTTAATGTTGTCTTGGTGCCATTTGGTTTAACAATTGGTGCCACTGATGAGAAAAATATATCAGTGTATTTGTTAAAGGCATTAGATGGACTATTAATGGTTTTCCGTGAAAAAGTCAGTCGTTTATCAAAGTAAAAGAAAAAATTATTTTCTTTCAAGGAAAGGCTATGATTTAACTTAAGATATAAGAATGGGATGCTCATCTATTAAATCATGATAATAATTTATTATAATAATGATGACGAAAAAAAAATGATGGTTTATCTGTCATGTATTCATATGAAATTCAGGCTTCTAATGGCCCAAGTATTAACAAATCGACGAGTTCCATTATTTGTTATCTTGCTCAAGAAGTGACAAAGAACGGTGATAATGTGCATCGTTCTCCGAAGCCAACTGTACTGGGCTTTGTATAACTACTGTGCTTATGCATGATTTTCGAGTAAATAATTATCTATTATAAATTCAGATCCTCATCACCTGAAGTGTGATGGATATGTCGACGATATTCTTTTGTCCAAATCGTGCGTCAGGTTAACAAAGTTGCCAAAATTGTTTTTAAACGCAACCATATATGACACAAAAATAAAACGCCTTAACTCGTCATATATATACCACAGAATACTTTAAATTTCTTTATAAAGGTACTCACTTTGACACATCCTTAAAATGTAGTAACACGTATAACCAAATCTCACTCTCACGCATAGAACCGCAGGGTAGTCATGTAATAGAACTCTACGTAATGATCTTTACAAAACCTACTGCCAGTTTGGCTTGGAAAACATAACGTTGTGACAGCTGAAATGGTTGCTTCTTTATGGCCTAATAAAAGCTTGATAAAATGCAAAAAGAAACAATATTGTGTGTCAAATAGTTCGACCTTTCGACATTTGGTGGAAGAAACATCGCGAATTGCGTTACATTTCTGGCTTTTATGCATCTTAGAAATGATGACCACTTGATAGTATTCAAGTCTTGAATTAATGCTTCGTTGTTAGAGAAAACAAAGCGGCCTACGTTGCCATCTTTCGTTGTATATTTTTCGTGGTTTCATATTTGCATCATTTATAAATTATTTATCCGATTCTTATAAAGAAACTAAACATTCAATCAGTAAAAAATTTATATTTAGGAATTAAAAAATTATACTACTTGCATGTTAACTGATAGTGATTGGAATAGAATCACAAACAATATATCCTCAATCTAGCTAATAGATTTTTGCTTTACTTGGGATACTTATACATTGATAAGCTTATGTCTTGATTATAATTCTTCCTCGTTAAAAGTCAGCTAAACAGTTACAGGACCTTTTTTAAAAGCATCATCTACGATGTCGCGCACTAGCTTTCGTAGGAATATAGTAAAACAGTGTCACTTTTTTCCACAAAAAAAGACTAAATACAACATATGGCTAAGTTTCTCGTTGATGTGAAATTAAGAACTTCTTAATGTGCGAGAGCTCTTTTCGTGAGCTGTTGTTCTATCGAAAATTCGACACTCCCAGCCGGCGCAGCCGCATCGTCACCAGCATGTGCTACCAACACAACAAACAGATCATTTAGACGTGCTATATACTGGTGTGTTCTCTATGAAATGCTCTTTTTTAGATCTCTTAATTAGTGAATGCATAATATATTATTCAACGATTAAGTACTGTGCGATATTGGATCGTCATCGTTTTTGTAATTAAGAAATATTTTTGCCTCTCGAGAAAACAATGTCAGCTCCATTTGTTGTTAGGTTTGAAGAGCCGGCTATCAAGCACAAGGTAAGCTACCTTTGTTTATCTTAAAAATGTTTTTTTCAGAAATTTAAATTTTTGTTAATCTAGCTTTCTAATTATGTCTCTTTATCCTATAGATTTTTACCTATACGCGTGAATTGTAAGTTTCGCCAAATTACAATTAACGCGCAGCACATACCATTAGTCAACTTCATTCATTTGCAGTCAGGGGTGGTTAAGAAATTAATTATACATAGGTCAAAGAGTTAAAGAGCTAAGCAGTAACTATCTGTAACAGGGAAGTGCATCCATTAGTGAGCGATATGTAAAATTAAGCTGTTATTGGTTTTAAGAAGTACCTTCAGAGTGCGCGGAATCCGTTTTTAGCTTTGTGTTGAATGCATCCTTGATTTTTTATTTTTTAATTGTCTCTTATTTTTTCGAACGCGTACATAAAATTTACTCGATTGTGTACATTATTGTGAATATTTACTTTACATTTCTAAATATTTATCTTCCCGCTTTTAAAGAAGGCATAGTACTATTTAAATATTATTAAATAAAATATTATTTGCGCTTCCTTGCTTACAGCGCCTCTCGCAAATGTGGGCCGATGCTAGAGCACAAGTTCTTGAAAAAAATAAGTCGAAGGCGCGTAATACTAAGGTAGGTGTCTGATAAACCGTGAGAAAGGTTGTTAACCGACAGCAAATGGCTTACATTTTATCTGTTACATTATTTCACAGAGTCCATTACTCGATGTAGTGCATTATTGCGCAATATCCTGACACTTCAAAAACAAATTTGGCACTGAATTTATCCTAAAAAGATGGATTAACCTCATAAGTACTAAACAACATGCTGTAAAAGTAAGGATCGAAAAACAATAAATGATGTTATTTATCTTTAAACCTTTAAATATTTTTAACGTGTTATTGCTGCAGTGTCGACAAGCCCTTGGGTTTTTCTTGTTAATATAGCAACAAGCATTCGCCCTACTAACAGATCGGGTTAAGTCTTGTTTAACTTATCTGAGGTTTTTTTTTACTAATTTATGAAACAGCGTGGTAACCATTTGCCAATGCTGAGATTTGCATCAGTAATGGCCGTATGTTAATGGTTACCATAGCAACGCACTCACAGTATTGTGTATTAGCCCCCAGATAACTTCACTTCTGCACTCTTCTTCTGCCAACTGCTTTACGTAACTTGGGTTTCAGAAAAAGGATAAGGATGATGGGGAGTTTGACGTTGAACGAGTGCGCTTCGAAGTTCTTAAATTTGGAATCGACAATGATATGGAACGAGAACGGAGACTGAACGCTAAACAGAAGCTCCTGGTACAACTCGGAGCCAAGGTATGAACAAGTAGTAGAAACCTACATTGCTATCGAACATTTTTTCTATAAACAGTTCATCACGATTTAGTTTGAATGAAGGACATAATCTTATTTCATTATCATATGCATAAAAATATATACAACTGGATGTTATTCCGTAATTTCTTTTAGTATAATAATTTGTTGATATAATAAATTCACGGTATTCAGATAAAATGACCTTTCAAATCGTGTAGATTATCCCAATGGAAAAGTTGAGATATTTAAAGGAAGGATAATACAATCACTTTTAGCGAAGCATAAAGGATACCAATTAACTGCTAATTGTGTGTGCTTTTCAGCCACCTAAAAACCAATACCTGAATTACAAGAAGCTTAAGGAACAACTCAAAGCCCAAAAGGAGGAACAACATTTACCACTTCATAGCGTGAGTGGTTTTGATGGCTGTTATACCGGCTGGTAGATGCTGCTATTTTCGTTGAAATCTACATTAATCGCACGCACTGGTGCCAATAGGTTACATGACTATATATATATTGGCCACTAAAGCCACCTAGAAATTTCACACATTGTTAAATTTGGTCAAGGACACCTTTACCGAATTTAGTACGCACATGCATTTATGGTTGTGTGAAAGCTGCCTCCCTTGGCTTCAAAACAATAGGACGTGTGGCAACGCTGTCGGTAAAAAAGAATTTCAAAATACTGTGAAAGGGGAGAAGTTTGCTGAGGCTAGAGTTTGGTCCTCCACTTTCGACTGCGGTACTCGGTTGGCATGCTCTGACTGCATCTTCTATCCGTTTTCTTCAGGCATGGGTCCTGGGCCACACTAGAAGTACAGTATTTTTACGTTGTAAGGCGTTCGTAATTTTTTCTTCGGCCCTAACTCGTTCTCGACATCTCGATACCATACTTGATTCCTTATTGGGTTCATGTTCAGTGAATTTCCAAACTAATGCAGGACCTCAACACCATTAGTAATAAATACCTTAAAAATACACTTTATTATGTGACATAGAGTCTTATCATATATATGGGTATAGTTCTCATCCGAGAACCATTCTTATACCTGCAGCAGTATATTTTGCTTGCATTATTCCATTATATTGTCATTTGTTTCGTAATCGTGTCGAAGAAATGTAGCGCTTTTATTACTCTGGAATGTTTACTTTGTTGAACCACTTGCAGACATTTAGTTTTAATGCAGAGCTATTTTTCGATTCGATAAGCGATCGAACTTAACAATGTGTGAAAATTCTCGACAGCCTTATTCGATTGGCTGTATGGATTACACTATTTTACTAAATAGATTGTAAAAGGAACACTCTATACATTGGCGGAAAGTTTGGCATAGATCTCGTAATCCTTCTTTGTACCTCCAACTGTGTTTTCGTCTCCTGACTGACCCCCGGATAACAAATTGTGGACCTATATCATTGACCTAATATTGCGACTAATATTATCGACAAAATGCAATCAGTGACTATTTTAATGCCGAAATTTCGTGCACTTTTCACAAGTGTAAGCAGAGTTCTTGGTTTTTTTTTGGCCAAGGCCTACATTGAGTAATAAAGTAAGTGTTTTTCGAAAGACTGTCGAATGGTAACAGAGCACCTATTGCAAAGTGTGCAATACTGCATCGCAAAAGTACGGGGTTCTTCAAGGACACAGACTTGGTCGTAAGAGCAACAGCGCTCGATGGGTTTCAAGAAGTTACACCGAAAATCCAAAAGCTATTCCATTTTTATAGGGCCGTGTCTAGGCTTTGGAGGTTAAAGGTGCGCCTAAAATTTCGAAGTCGATGGTTGCAGAACTTTTTGCATTTGGAAGCAAGTACACTATAATTTGAATTGCAGCCGTTTTTTATATCACTGGCATTAAAAAAATTTGTTCCTACATTTACTATCATTGAGATAGAGTCCTGGCTTTTCCTGAAAATCGAGAGTACGCCTTATATCGCGGATCACATGAGCGGCTCTATAGCTAAGGTTTCATCATGGGGATAGCATGGCTTTAATTGGCACTCTAAACAAGATGAGAATGACACTTCGCAGAAAAAAAGTGCAAGGATCTCTGCACTGTACATCTGGGCAGATGATGTAGTTGTGTTCACCTAGGAAATATCGCTTTTGTGGTGATACGTTTCTTGCGTCAGTGAGCACAGCGGTTGTACTTTCTGATGGTCTTTCTTGGATTAGTTTGAGGCGCTTCGAAGGTTAACTTTACTAATCATTTTGTGGGCCGCGCGACTAGTCTCCTGATGGGCTCGTGTAGCGTGTGCGGTGTTTCTGCACTTTCTCGAAGGCCTTATGTCAGCTATGTAGATGCGACCAACTGACGGAATCGTCTGAAATATCTTTTCGTTGCGATTATTTTAACGAGACCAGCGGTAATGGACCGTAAGCCCCAGTTGTTTCTATAGGTTCAACCCATCTGGCCCAGTATTCTGACTGCAGACCGTACTTTTAATGGGTAAAAGTGAATTTGTATATTGTATTTGCTGTTTTATTACTATTTAAATTGGCACAACCTGCGTCTATAGCGAACAGTATTTTTATTGGGTAAGTGCGGACTGCACAAAAGGTTTTAATCTGAATTGCTTCTTTTGCTATATTAGTATAACCTTTATCAAAATTATTTACTATAATTTTTAGAGCAAGGGACCTCCAAGGCCGTCTCTTGAAGCTATGAAACGAGATATTTCGAGTCGCGCAAGTTCATTTCTATTGCTTAGAAATCCGAATTACTTTTTCACGTAGAACGTACAGTTTAAGACCTACATTCACAATGACACTCTAAATACTGCAGTTAATTTTAACATGTAGTCAGGTGAGGTGCCAGCAAAATCTCTGATATATGAAACTGACAGTGGGTCCAAGATTATCGATAGTAAATATACTATTATTTTACTGTTTGCTATTAAAGAGGATCCCTCCTGCGAAAAGGCAATTTTCCTAAAAGTCGCTAGTTATTTAATCAACTAAATAGTCGCACCAAGAAATCAAGATACAGTATATAGGTATATAATAGGGTAATTTTAATTACGGATACCACCATCGTCGCTGTAGGTCATGCTACTGTGCTAAATGAGGTCCTTTTCAAAATTTAGGCGAATTCGGAAAGTCACTATGAATTAGCAGTAGTATCTTATTGTACCGCTAATGCGATTACACTGCTTAATATCTATCAAATTAGAATTAAAGAGTAGAAGAAAGAAATGTTATGCATTAACTAATTTGCTAGCACATACGAGAGAAGCAGTTATTCATTCATTTTCAGATGATGGGTCAAAAATCAACGATCAAGTCACAGTTATCGAAACGAAAGAGTAAAAAGCAGAGGTCGATCGACATTACGGCAGGGTACGGAAAGCTACGAAACGGGGAACTCATTGTTGGAAAAGATACGAGGAAAACATTCAAGAGGATTCAAATGAAAGCACAAAAGATGCAACAAGGAAAAGTTACGGGGAGGATAGCCCCAAGGTAGAATGAGCCTTGTTGTCGCATTGTATATATGATAGAACAGAAATAAAAGTTTCGCCTTTGATAAAAATTTCTACTTTTCGTTAGCTTCGCCTTTTAAGCTTGTTTTGTACTTCCGAATAATTGGTATTTTTGTAATTTGTAGACAAAAGTTCATTTAGTTTAAATACTAGTTTCTGTAATAGAACTACTGAAACTAGTCCTGCTTGCTGACATCTAGATGAACTTAGCAAAATCTTTAAATATCTGCGTTTTTTAATCTAACAGGTTGAAAACAGTATGTTGTTTGATACAATAAATAACAAAATATATATAACTTTATTCGTCATTGCGATCATGTGTCTTTTTTCTCAGTCTCCTCCTTGAACCTCCTCCCACTATGTTCTTGTTCGCCATTTCGCCTGGAATTGTTTCATACGGGCTCCTCAGCTTCTTCGTTAACATCATCCGCAAACAAGCAGCACTAGCAATTTGCCACTATTGCGTCTCGCTTCTTTCTGCAATTCATAACGTTTCTTTCTTCCTCTCTCCCTTTGTTGTTATTATTAGCATTACCGTTGTTATTACTTATTATTATTATAATATTAATTAACTTAGCCATTTTATAGCAATGCCCAAGGTACATGGGGATTTGGTTGCATCATCCACTCATATTTTTTTGACATCATTTATGACATCGTTACTTATTGTCATTATATCAATGTCTCATTTGCTTCATTATACTCAATTGTTATTCATTTTTCGCTTCAAAGCGAAGCATGTACGCAGTTGTCCTTATTCATCCTACAGTTAACGATGATACTCCATTTTCCATAATTAGCTAGCATGCGTTTGAGAAACCCCATTGGCCATTTTAGTCTTGTCATTTTTGTGTATGTCAAATCTGTGCTGTCTGTCTATGCTGTAATGTATTGAAACAAACACTCGGATGTTTTTATACTCGTCACCCCTATAGATTTCACATTTTCCATTCCTCATTAATAGTTTGCTCTTAACTACTTACTTAACAGTCATTGTTGCTGTTTTAGCATGAACACCATCATCCTTCAACGCGCAACAATATTCGAACGACGCCTAATTATGTATTATGTATAGAATATATTTATATGTATAGTACAATACGAATAGGGAAAAATGAATGAGAGAAGGAGAAAGAGCAAGTGTCCCTTGAGCTCGCAGGATTTCGCTTAGTGGATAGAAAATACATATTCGTGCCAGAAAGATTATTATTAATTCGAAGAATCGGGGACGTCACGTCGATGAGAGTTTATTCATATCATTAATGAAGCAGTAGTATCGAATAGTAGTTCATGCTAGTATTGAGGAGATGAGGATGACGTTATCCATTTTAGTTAATTTAATGATAATATTTTTCTGTAACTGTATAATGTCTCTTTCTCTTTCTCATGCCGCTCTCTAATTTTAATATACATAACATCTTAATTTAACATATACATATACGGAAAATATAATGCGTTAACTCTCGTCAAATTTGTCATCGTTGTTACAATTGTGATCATGTTTGCTGCTGCTGCCCTTATTACGGTCTCTTGTAGTTAATTTGTTGTTAGTATTAGATATGATCATTCTCGTTATATGTTAGCGTGGTAAATGTTGTGAGCATGTTCTTATAATAGGTTACAAAATATTAATAATCAATATGATTAAGCTGTACAAGCCAATTCCAGCTTTTCTGTTTTCTAGTCTTTATGCGTTTACATGAAAATTATTTCACAGCTTCCGATCAATTAGGTCGCCAACTTCAATTCAAATGTTCATGATTAGACCATCTCCAAGTTTTCGTTTGTCGTTGTCGGGTGATACCTATAAATGAACCGTCTTTGTGTTTCTTCCGCTCATCAAGGGTGTTTTCCTTACAGGCTGATGCTATCGATCTCTTGTAGCCATCCTGTTATACTCTCAAACGTAGATCTCATTACGATTGTTTGCGGCTTCTTCAAACAAAACATACCGTGCTCAAATACATCGATTATTGTTGCACCATAGCTTACATTTCCGTGACACTTTTGCCGATTTGCCATCTTTGTTTTATCTTTCTTTCGATTCGGAATAAAAACATTTTGTCCCTTTTCTGATTTTCATTCGCAAGCGAGCGCTAGCAAGAATTAGGTAGAGAAAGGGATTCTATCAACATGACGAACGAACAAAGGCAAGCAAAAAGCCTTACATCCAATGCAGTATATAGAATAGATAACGATTGTCGATAGTAATAATGATAATGCGCAAGGCCCGGTTAATTTGGTCAACAGTATGTGTACAGATAGATCACTTGGTTATTTTCATTGTAGGTGCTTTTTCAAATCGTTAAGAAACTGTTGCACGAACAACGCAGGGCGCTGGATCAGCGTTTTCCATAACATTTTAACAACACATCTAGTTGTTATCATTGTTATTCTGTAATGTCGACTTATCATCACAAATATACACATAAATTACAATTGTCACTAATATTTTCATGCTTTTATTAGATCATATGCGATCGGTTGAAGTCTTGTTTCTATCATAATAAAACAACAGTTCGCAAGCTCATCAAGCGAAATGCGCCTTTTGTTTCGATCTTGCGAGAAACAACCTCCATCACAGACCGTCCATTCTTTTCTGTACTGAAACATGTATTGACGTTTTTAAGTGCACGTATACATCTGTAGCACATTGTGTCTATACGTGGTGTCGATTGTGCGGCAGACGATCAATTCCATTATTAGGGCATTGAGACCAGCATCATAACTAACATCGTGATTACGTGATTTCTCCATTATGAGTAATCCTTACAAATGGCTCTGTCTGTTCTCCGTGTACGCTATGAAGCCAACAGGTGTTAATTTTTCTCTTTTCTTTATCAACACCCTGCAAGACAGGAATGACAAGCACACCAGCAATAACGTTAACCGATTACCGCTAGCACGTCATCATCGCCGCAATAACCGATTACCGTTGATCCTAATAATTTTATCCTATCACGCGTCGCGCATTCGTCATCTGTGTCATCAAGGCGTTAGTTCAACAAATATGTTGCGTTTACTCGATTGCAGCGTTCGATCTTTGAAATTGCTCGAGAAATAGCACCTTTATTACCATATCATTGTTGGCGCCGTCGCTGCCTCTGCTGCTTCCACAAACAAGTGTTTATAACTCACTCTGCTTCCTCGTCCGATATCGCTATTCCAGTCCTTGTCGACGTCTCACATGAGGAAAAAAAGTAGGTTAGTAACAAGGTTTTTTGCCTGTCGACCATCACTATTATCATCATCATCTTTCATATGCAACACCACGTGCGAACCTCACCCACGAGCATCATTACCACAACGAACATTGCTTTCGAATTATACCTAGGCTTTTTCCTGCCTTTTGTTACACGCAACTTAGAGCACAGAAAAGGGGGACTGGGGTAAACATGTGATAAACAGGCAGGTGTGTGCGTCTTTGCGGATGGCAGAATAGTATCAGCATGCGCGCTTACGAAACAACAGAGAGTAACAAGTAGCACCATCGTCTTCGCCGCTATAGGCTAAAGAACTCGTGTTGGAAGATGAGTCAAAGGTCGTGCTTGTGGAGGCAGGGGCAGCATTATTTCTCATTGCGATATTGTAGCCATTCGCAACGGTATTCAAAGGTGGCCAACTGTTGCGCTCGTCAGTTCCCGGCAAATATCCTTGCATCTATGTAATTGCGTTACGCAATTGTTACAATTATTATTGTACAATACACCTGGTAATTAGTCAACGATCTTAGAGTTTTCTCTCTCTATTCTATATTTTCTGTTTGTTCTACACAAGTCGGTGTAACAGCCGTAACTCAGTCCGGGGCTGTGGACACAGACGCTGCCTCCTCAAATATAAAACTAGTGACTTGTTAACTGTTAAGACAATTATCATATTGGATGGATAGGCTACAAATGAACTCGTGAAAAATTTGCTCGGCTTGACACGGAGACTACGCTAATCGTGTCCATGTTAAGGCCTATTGCTGTTAATCCTAACAAACTACTAGATACAGTCATTTGCTATATTTATATTGATTTGAATATAATCATATGAAATTTATACGTATCGTGTCAACTAGTGGCCGGCGGAAAGAGCTACTTTAACTATTTCTTCGCAATTACTAACCTAGCAAATTTCACCCTTGCAATGTGGTGGTTGGCGTTTTCATCCCTTTTAGGTTAGTGCACGTACTTTTCAGCTTTACAATAAGATTTGGTCCAGAAATAACCGTCATTTGAGACAATTGATCCGACTATTAAGTTAGTGGACAGCAATTGATCCATCTCGGCTGGAGAGACAGAGAGAGCGGTGATTTATGGTTGGCATTTGGATGTTGACCATTGTATTTGATAATAAACTGTGTCTAATGTATATCCTCTCTAGTGCGTATGTATACGAATGCATTTAAGCAGGAAAATATTGCACGATATCATTGCAGTGACAGATGTTCGTGTTCGCTTGTACGCTGTACTCCCTGCTGGCTGTGGAGGAAGTTAAGCTAAACAAGACATTAGCGCCGCAGGGAAGCGCATAACCGTCCGCCAACTATGTCAGTATCGAGACGTTACTCAAATTAGCATACGCCGTTAGATAAGAATGACGATGGCTAAAGAACACGGAAATCGAGTGATGGCTCTTTGAAGGCGATACTACAGAAAGCGCTCGACAAGGTCTACACGCACTGCTTCGCCCGTGGACGTAGATGGCGTGATTGAATTACCCGATTGAGCCTCAGTGATCTAGCAGCAATGAATGCCAATCAAGCTACTTTATAATGAAAAAAGTGGGTTCACTCATTATAGGTTAGCAATTAGCAATAATTTAGTTATGTTTTTTTTTTATTTTATATATAAATTATAACAAACACAGTGTAACGAGTTTTTCACTAAGCCGTGACATTCTCGTCGACGCGTTCATTGTTTGTTCTTTAAACTTTCTGTTTAGTGTTCGTCTGTCGAATGCACTCGTATCTCTTCGTAGCTTATGGCTGACTTTTGCCATGTCAACAGTTCGCTTTGCCCCCTTAATTTCGCTTCGACATTTGATAGATTAGCTTTCATTGCATCTCTAGATGTATGTGTGTATCACAGCGCAGGCGCCTCGTCCTCCAACCAACTGTCGGTCATTTTCATCAGCACATGTGCTATAGGAAGCAAATACTAATACAAAGAGTAGCAATACAAGTATAAGGAAACACATTCATCTAAACAACAGTGGCGTGACATAGCGGCGACACAGCTTATGTTAAAACTAGACCCCCAGCTTTGACCGTCACTAATCTCCCGTCGTCGTCGTCATCGGCAAGAACAAGATCAACAACAGCCATAACGACGACCCATAAGAAGTTAGCAGCGGCAGCAACAGCCGACTTGTTCGTGGTGGCGTTCAGGCATACAGGCGACACAAATTGAGTTCGTTACGTTTCACTGATTGTTAGACTATCATTTTTACAACTATAACAGCAAAATACTTTTTCGGTCCCCTATCGCATTCACACACAGCTTGTCGTGAACGCGTGCACTGACGGCTCCGACTTCCATCCTCTTCATCAGTGCTACTATATCACACAGAACATTTATATCACGTTCGATCACGTACGCTGGTTCGCGCTCTTCACATACGACGACGACGACGACGACGACGACGACGACGACGACGACGACGACGACGACGACGACGGCGACGACGACGACGACGACTACTACTGGATTTCAATGAGCCACCACCAGCATTATTATCATTTTCAATAGCGCGCCCCTCGTCTAGGAAGAGGATCAAGAAAAATGTTTTGGTTTTTACGGTGCGTTTATGGTATCCTCCCATTAACGCTTATTTTTCTACACCTTTTGTGTTCGTTAGCACGATAGTCTTTTGCCGAATAGAACCATTTACCATAACCAAAATCTAACATCTTCACTTCAATTAGAATTAATTAAGTAGTAACACTTTAAGGACCGGTAATTTATTTCAATCGGACGCGGGCTGCTTTTGACGAGGAAGAGCTAAAAGGGCATATAGAAGGGGCAAGTAGACCCTTTGTCCTAATTCAAAAATTCTAGTAGCACATGCGGTCCGTCGCAACGTGGCACAGGTGCAAAATTAGCCTAGACAATTATTGTTATAAGATTTTAATTATTATATTAATATTATTACCTTTTCATTGTGTAGTCATTAACATTAGACGTAAACGTACGCGTAAAACCTATACAGGCAGCAGTACACCGTTCGTAAAGTACTTGATTGTAATGTAACACTGTTAATGTCGAACTTCTGCGGGTGTGTATGTTCATGTGCTCTGTGTATATTCACTTACAAATGTTACGTATGCGTTCTATCTGCAGTCACGATGCCAATCGTATTCAGCGATGACAGCATAGGGCCCTTTTTGCAATGTACAGTTTTACATCTACCTCTCTGACAACAAATGAGACAACAACGACACTATTAAAAAAACTTCGTCCACCGTTTTGTTCTTGCCTACGACGAGCTCGAGCGATTGCTACGATTCCTAGTATGGCCCGTAGATTGTCTAAGAGATATCGGCTGTATCGGTACGTTGCGTTATATACATTATGTTCAGTGGACGACCTCAGTTTAAGTAAAAGGTAGGCACAATTCCAGATGTTCTACTCACTTCTCGTCCACACCTTCGCTTATCGCCAACAGGTCAAGCGTTACCTCGTTGGGTCATACTTTTAGTCGCTTTGCCTGAAAGAGCTCTTCATCCGCCTTCTTTTTCCGTCGTCGAGTTATCATTTTGTGCTCCCCACCCAGACTAAGCATTTTTGTTGACGTAGCAGCTACAGCCAACCCTTCAAGCGGCTCGCTTGACCCGTTGCCATTAAGCAGCTCAAATTTGAACTTAAGCGGCTCTGTCTGGATAACGGTAAATTCGGCCTTGATGAGTGCGTTTGATGAGCTCGAATCCGACCCAGGACTCTGAATGGGTTCAGGCTCGTATCGGGGTGGTCCTGCAGGTTCGGGGCTGGCGGACGGGCTAAGCGTCTGCAAATACGCTGCGACCTTTGTCTCGGGGAACGTGAACACCGACGGCGCTGACGACGCCGACGAACATGAAGGTGGCATGCCTGATGACGATGACGAGACATGACGCGTCGATGGGCTGGCATTCGACGGACGACTAGACGCTGAACCTGAAACACAGCTTGAAGACGACGTTGATGTGGAGGTCGACCTTGAACCGGCCGACTTTTTCTGAAGGCGCCGTTGGGCCAGTGAGGCAGACCCGACTTCGGCGAGACGGAACCCACCTCGGGTGGCTAGATGGAATGCATCAAAGGTAGCACGGAATCCACTCGTTCCTGCACTAGCGAGAGCATCTGCCGAATTTGAGGTTGCAGCTAAAACATCTGGGGTTCCCGTTTTCGATGCAGCCATCGACGCCTTCTGAGTGCCCATCAAATGCTGCCGCTGATCGCTATGCAGGACTTCCGGTGTAGCTAATGGCGTCCGTAAGTTTTTCTTGTTGGGATGATGAAGCCAGGAATGGGCACGCAGCTCCGACATGGTCAGCCTCTGTTGAGGGTCCACGGTCAGAAGGCCCTGCACAATCTGCTTGGCATCGGCTGACACAACGTCCCATTGAGATGAATCTATCGTGAAATCGCCAGCAGTAATCCGCTTCATGATTGCAGCGGCAGAAGCATCTCGACTCGGACTGTGGAACGGACTTCGACCAGACAGCATCGCATACTAATGGAACAAAAGTAGATTACTATCTCGCATTATGTATATGCTAAACGTGTTATCTACTAGGCACGCATTCATATTAGTTAAAAAATATCCAAGCTAAAATAACTATTGGAGCTTATGAATAGCCCAGAAATTAAGTAATTACATTCAGAATCAAAGAAAAGCAAGTACGCGCTATAAAAACCCTGTGCAGAATCGCAGAAAAAAATGCATTTGATATACATACCAGGATGACGCCGAGACTCCATAAATCGCATTGCTCATTGTACCCTTGTGCAGTTTTGTCTTGAGCTTGGTTAAGGACCTCCGGCGCTGCATAACTCACTGTGAAGCAGGGGGTCTTCATCAATTCTTCCGCTGGTTTTAGTCGAGCGAAGCCGAAGTCAACGACTTTAATCGTTGATTTGTCGGCTGTAAACAGAAGGTTTTCCGGCTTGAGATCGCGATGTACAATGCTCCTCTTATGCATAAAATTGACGGCTGACACTAAGCGTTTGAAGATCTTGCGTGCTTCGTTTTCCGTGAAGCTTGATTTCCGACTGATCATTTGGAACAGCTCACCGCCACTAAGTAGCTCGGTGACAATGTAGGTGTGATATTCGTCGTCGTATACTTGTACGAGTTCAACTATATTCGAATGACCTTGGCACATTCGGAGCAATTGCACTTCGCGGCTGGTGTCCAGTCGACGGCTTACGATTTTGACTGCGCGCTGTATTCCTGTCTCCTTATGGACGCATTTTCGACACACCGAAAAGGAACCATCGCCCAGGAAACCGCTCTCTTCAACCAGTAGGTCGTAGTCACGGAAAAAGGTAGAGTTCTTAAATCGCGCAGCAATAAGCTGATTGAGACCGGGCCGGGCATCACCCTGAGCTTCGCTGATCATGAGATCTTTTGAGAGTGCATTGGCCGAAAATAGTACTGACGGCGCAACGTACGAATACCCTTTGAACAGATCCCCCGTATCAGATTCCGAGTAGTTGGGTACAACAGCCGGCGAATCGGCTGGAATCATCGATGTAAACTCTTCGGAAAAGTTGCTGACGTCCAACTCATCTATAAGCAGAAATAATATAGAAAAGGAGACACCAGGCGTTAGGGCACCCGAGAGAACAGCATCTTTAGAAGTGCGCTTCTTTGGGTGATACACTTGTAACAAATTGACGACAGAAGCACAACGCCTAGATATAATAGAAAAAATGAAAGTAGATATCAGCTCACATTAGTCATTACATTTAATATATATATCCTAACCATATTCATAACTACGCAACACCGCGTTGCCTTGTGGGGAAAGTTACAGGAGCATTATCAGTTAGTTCGCTAGCTACAAAGAGAACATGGCATGTTATTGCCACAGCTGACCTCATCAGGGGCTAGAAAATTACTTACTGGTAATCTTCGGTACAAATGGAGCCGATATTTGCTTGTTAGCAAGGGCGATCCAGTTGATTCCACGGAAGAAACGATGCGCTTTGAGTTCTTCAGCCCCACCGCTACCACCTCCAAGCCGCTTAGTGGGGTCTTTAATGAGCAGCTTCTCAATAAAATCACGTGCCTCACTCGAAATCGTTGAAGGCATTGGAGGCTGGTTGCGCAAAATACGCTTTGAGATCTCAGCCTGGTTGTTTTTTTCACCTTCGACGGTGAACGGGGAGGCTCCTGTGAGCAATTCGTACGTGAGCACTCCGACTGACCACCAGTCGGCGCAGTAGTCATGGCCTGTCGTACTCGCCTTTACGACTTCGGGCGCCATGTACTCGATTGTGCCACAAAACGAAAATGTCCGTTGCTGTTCGCTGCTGTTGTCACAGACAAACTCCTTGCTTAGACCAAAGTCTGTCAAGACGATGTGACCTTCGGCGTCAAGAAGAATATTCTCAAGTTTGATGTCTCGATAGATAATGCCCAGCTTGTGCAGCTGTTCGAGCGCGACAATGATCTCACCAATGTAAAACTTTACGTGAGCTTCCTCGAAATGGTCTCGCTGATACAGGTGCGTGAACAATTCACCGCCACTGATGAAATCTGCAAACAGATGACACAAAACATATTAGCTAGAATGCACGAACTAACACTACGAACAATAAATCAATTGAAGCAATAAACAACAAATCAGTTAGTAGAAAGTGCCCTGGTCTTTTTGTCTCTAGACTTTTCACAGCCCTTTCGACGAAGTCCTCAGTTGGCGCAGTTCGATTCCATTAGCGACAATGTGCTCGTTTTGCACAGTGACCCTATAGCGCAAACTGAATAATCCGTCTCGTTGCTTAAACAACACATGAAAGCCATCAATCGTGGCAGGCACGTTTGGGTCACTAGTGAGTCACGTATGTAGGTTGTACTCAGTGATAGTATCGAGCATAAGTGTGTGACCCTGTGCAGATATATATGTGTACGGCTTTTGTTGATAGGACGACAGCAAGAACAGACATAAATAGGCCGTTTTTACGATGACGTTACCATTGAATACGTTAAACGACAATCCCGAGAAGGATAAGAAACACTTGCCCTCAAGAGCGTAGTTAGAGTTATGGTTAGTTGCTTCAGACGGATCTGCTGGCTGTCACTAGGACGACAAGCCTGGGCAGCGTTTTCAAACGGTTTTCCCTGATGCCGCTATTGCTTGCCTAACAAATTGTGTGCAAAACCGTTTCGACACAACCTTATTTGAACCATGAGTCTCTGAGTGTTTCAGCATTTTACCTGTCTGTGGGCTGAAGCAAGATACTACATCGAGCTACATAGGAATTACATACGAGCGAGAACCGAATTCCACAAATCCAGACAATTGTACCGATGAGCTGCTGTTTAGTTCACTTACCGAGTATAAGATGCAGTTTGGTTTTCGTCTGAAAGGCGTAGTGAAGGTTGACGAGGAATGGACTCTGCCGGATCGCCTCTAGTACTTGTCGCTCTGTTTTTGTGTGTTCCAGGGTTTTCTGCTTCTGAACAATTGAGGCCTTCTTGAGCACTTTCATTGCATACAATTTGCCGTTGTCGTGACCAGCAATCTTCCGGACGAGAAACACTTTACCGTATGCTGCAAACAGCAAAGCATACGCATTAGTGTTATTACCCACATTTTTCCTTTTAACTTCCGAACTTGTTTGGTGTATTACCAAATATTAGGAATGAACTACGAAAGACTCAGCTTGCAAATATAACTTATATTAGTATAACTGTGCTAGTACCATTCCAAGTTAGTTTAAAAAAGGAGAATTCGTTTAAATTGTCTTTGTCGAAGCTACCAAGCATTAGCAGTTTAAACAAAATGATTTAAATATTCCACTTATTTTTTAAAAAGCAAGTAACTTACGTCCTTTTCCGTTACTTTTTAAATGCTTTGGATTCAGGAGAATACGGTTTCATTCTAATTTAGCGACATTATCGGGATACATCCGGTCACAAAATGCCTACGACGTGCATTATGATCTCCTCAAGTATAAAAGAGAGTTCTTAGATGGTACGTCTAGAAGTACTGACATGCCCACAGGTTGCTCTACAGGCGTAACAGTACACGTTAATTTAGCTACGACTGGGATGTTTTATCTGCTCGAAGATAGGATGCAGAATCTGAGTACTCTACCTCAAGCCATCGTTGCGTTTTTACAATGACTTCACGACTCACTGGAGAAGCGGATGCTACAACCCATTAGGGCCGACTCGGCTGGCAAACGGTTATATTATCGCTACTATGACCAGACAGATATTTTGGACTAATTCTCGACACTGTTATACATTCGAAAGTAAGAGCAATCACATCGTAGTAAGCCAGTCACTATACTCTAGATAAAAATTAATCTTAATATCATCGTTATACCTAGAGTAATCAAAGGAACTTGTATAGCTAGAAATTGTATTTGTCATATACAATATTCGACACATTTCTATCAAGTATTTAAACGAAGTCCACTCGCCTTACACAAAGTCTACTTTGTTGGCCATTGGCAGCGGAATATCTGTCTCTTTGTTTCCCACGTCCTTCCTCCTCCAAAAAAAAACACCGATTTGCATCATTGCGTGTCCATTGACTGCCTATAACGGGTTCACTCCAGCCACATGACATTCGGGAGCTACAAGTCGTATTACTTAGCCATGCAATTTGTTGTGCTGTTACCTCATTCACTTTATTCTGCTCAATACCCCCCAAAAATACAACTATACAACCAGCGAAAACACAAAAAATCCAAACAAATGGACAGATAGGGTAACAATCCTGCCAACTTTCAAAGGTCACGTACCAGTGATATAAGCACGGCCTGGACAGACAGCATGACAATTTTCGTAGTTTTTCGTCGTCCCTCATATTTTACTCGATATATGAAAGTCTTCACTCCGGAGGGGTGAAGGGAAGGGGTTGTCCGTTTCGCTCAGTTTGTGCATTGTTGGGTCGTCTTTCTCGTTGTTGATACTTGCGTCTTGTCAGCTCACTCATTTTCATTCTTTGCTTCTTCATACACTGCAGAGCGATTAGCTCAGCGACGGCCGGTCCGTAAACGTGTGTGTATGTGCAGGTGGCGTAATAGATCTCTAGAACGCTGGAGGGTCCAAGGGTTCCTGCTTTTTGCCCTATGGACCCTCATCGTTCAAGGCAAGCAAGAGTCAACTTTACACGCTGCTTGCCAACTTGATTGGTTGGTTGCTTTCTCCGACCGTCGGATCGTTTCGGCGCATAGCTACAGGCGTAGGAAGGTACCAGAGGCAGCTGCCGTTTCGACCGTCACTGAACAGGTTCATTGTCGTCGTCGTCGATGGTGACGCTGATCGTGACTGATGTAATGATGCTGCTGCTACAACTAATCTACGAAGCGACCCTCTTCCTGACAGTTCGCTTTGCTGATCGTAACGTTTTGCTAGCAGAGTTGCTACTATCACGTCCTCGACAGATGATATTATATTTATTTATAATTACCGTTTCTCTTCTAAAAAATCTTCTCTAAAAACTGCTAAATATATGTGCTGTCGTTACGACTAACATCATTGTTTATCCCATTGGTAGTGATTATCGGCGAGGGGTAGTTGACAGCGGTAGCGACTATCTTGTCGCATAAACTTCTATAAAAGTGTTTACCGCACTAATAATACGTAGCAGACAAGAGCAGAATTTAATATTAAAAGTAGCCATAAAAGCAACTGTAATACGAAGTTGTTGCACAGGCGCATTTTAGCATGTGTGTTGTTGTTGTAGCAGTGACAACTAAAGGCCCAACGTTTATTTACACATTTGTTATATAATAATGTTTTTCTCTGTTAGGCTTTGTCCGATTTGTGATAAACAGTAAACATATTTCGTCAGTAGTCCCATCATTACCGCCATTGCTGCTTTAGCAGGTTGTGGTAAAACACGCAGTAAACAGCGCTCGGTGCGCAGCTACCGTAGGGAAACCCCGAAGGGGCAATACTGCGCAAGCGACTTGGCAAGGCGTTACGCCTACCAGTCGAAATATACAGAACAGCTATAACGAACGATAAGATCATGTCCTGCTCTAAACACGAACTACTGTCTGAGCTATTTCCACGGCTAATTGCATAAAATTCATCAGATCTCTATTGATTTCATTGTCTAAGTGCTCTTCCTGAGGTAACACGCCTCGACATAATCTAATGCTGTTAGATTAATGCGATAGTTCGACTCAATAATATCTATTCCGAATTCGCCATAGCAGCTGGAGAAAATAATTATTAAGAGCAATAGCAGAAACAACAGCAGCGTCGCGGGAGCAAAGACCTTTTATACCTCGGACGCTTCTGTCACTATACTTAATATCGATGATTTTTTCTTGTTGGCCGATGCACAGCAGCGGCGATAGTAAAGACAGCATCAGGCTGTCGTTGCTGTTACTGATGACGATGAAGTATTGATGGTGGCGTTAGTGATGAACACTCGATACTATCACCAGCGTCACAAATAGCGCTGCTACCTTCACTGTTGCCGATGCCACCGCCACAGTCAGCGTTACCACCGGAGCCGCGAACGCCGTCCATCGCCGAAACTGCTCGTTCACTTCGAACTAACCCTGACCCACTAGTGGCTTTGCTCGCCTGAATGCGCCGGGCGCGTAACTGGGTCATTCATTCGAACGGCCCAGCGAGCGACGAACAAGGCAAACAAACGAGCAAGAAGCAGCAGCAGTAGCGATTCATCCATCCGTCCAAGTCGGCTAGCTGCGTAGCTGGTATCCAGCGGTAATCAGGCAGTCGAGAGGCGGTCCATAGAGAGCAAGTCAACAAACCAACGCAGCAAACAACCGTAAGGACTAACAAAGTGTCAACGACGACGGTGGCGGCGGCGGTAATGGTGGCCGACGCTGCTATTGCTTCTAACCGCTACGAGAGTCAAACAACCACCGCTGCTGCCGTTGTTGTTACGTCGGGCTTGCGTCTCGTCGGGCAGCCCCAGCTGGGGATGGTTCGCGCTCTTTATGGCTGTTATGATCGCTTCGGCGGCCGCAACGATTCTTGTTGGCCCTCTGCTGCCGCCGCCGCCGCCGCCGCTGCTGCTGCTGCTGCTGCTGCTGGGGATAGTGATGGTGGTGGTAATGTTTAAAGTAACAGCAGTATTAGCGTTGAAAGAGAAACTACAGCAGTCAACAGGCCGCTGCAAGAACTTCTACTACAATTTAGCCATTGCGATCACGACGAATGACAATGATGACAAGCAACATCCAGACGATGCCAGGGAGGCAGATATCGAACAAGAACCCTCACCAGCCGAATCTGGTTGAAGAACACGACACCGGTAAAAGGATTTTTATCAGTTTGTTGCTGCTGCTGCTGCTGTTACCGTAGCCAACGATGATGGGGACCGCTGCAACGGCAACTCGTCATTCCCCTCACGGCCCGCCCCAAACCCACAGTCCATTTTCCCCGCTAATTTGCAAACGTGTGCTTCAATAATAACGATAAGAATACTGGGATGAAACGACGACAAGAATCGCCTAGCCTCACTGACTGACTGACTGACATCAGCTCGAAAAATGGAACGTCATCGTCGGCGTTATATATATGTATGTATGTATGTATGTATGTGCAAAAAGCGAAAAACAAACAGTATTAGCGCAATTGGTGTTATAAAATGCCGCATATGCTCTTTAGTACAGTGCTGCTTCCTTTCCAGTGACCTAAAGTAGGTACTGAACTTCTAGCAGAGCACTGCTAAACGGCTATACATAAACCTGCATTTTATTCTCGCAGTTGAAAAATGTAGATGGCAAATCCTGCCACCATAGGCACAGTAATCGCCATCATGATCTTTTTTCTTAGTGTTTTCCTAGCAGGGTCGATGGATAAGCATGTAAAGACAATAATAGCGATGACGAAAAGACATCACGAAACCAAGACATCACAGGCTATCATTGCCTTTAGGACTGCCATTAGTTGTCGAAAATTCTATTTGCTGCTATTATCCGCAATCGTCACCCATCCACCGATCGACACTAACTTGGTGTTGATGTTGCGCTTGTCGTCGTCGCGGTCAAACGAGGACACGATTATTTTTGCTGCTGAGGCGCGTTACGGCGGCCATAGAATCACTAGCAGCGGCAAGACCAGTAGGATAGTCGTAGCGTCCAGTGATCCGGTCGTTGCCGCAATGGTCGTAGCAACTCGTCGGAAGCTCCAGCTTCCGACTGGGTCCGTAGGTAGTCAACACACTTCCGCTTAAAACCGTTGTCGCCATCACCAGCATCATGATCAGATCGAGAATCACCGAGAAGCTGGCGCCAACATGCCGATGGAGCTATTCGGCACCGGATCTCTTAATGGCCGTCCAACCATTCCAACAACATCCACCACCGCCCCCCACCGCGGCCAATGGCCCCGGCTGCTTCGAACTGATTCGAACACTGGCCGCTATTTTACCGTTATCCTCCCTGTGAATGCGCGCAAGAAGGGGCGCTGTTGTCGTGCAGAAGATTTCCGGCTAAATTGTTTTTCACCGCTGCTGTAACAGGGGCCAAACCAAATAATTTTATTGAAAACGACCCGCAACTTTCAAAACAAACTATAGTATAGTTCAATAAGCAGTACTTGGGATAAATTTTCGTTGAATTGTTCAACGACTTTGGATGACAACAGTGAAAAAAGTACATTGGGCACCGTACGTAGCCTGTTATTGTTAACCATTGGGCGGTGACAGTTGTAATGCACGATCAATCAGACATTTTCGTCGTCCTAATGACGACGATCAAGCATCAAATGCTTCCTGACGTTATATATGCCGTGTTTGTCTAAACGTGTTTATGACTTCTATTTCTAACTTACCACCCGCAATATCTGTTACACCACTGCGACAATATTGCTGTTTGTATTAGAGGGAGGCCTGCAAAGATCTTCGTAGCATTATCATGTCACATTACTCGTATTCGAGTTGTCATTGCGTTCTAACTTATGTAGTTGCCAATTCACTGTCGCATTAATGTCTACCTACGCACGTCTGGAATATATCATATACATGTACAATTGTTGTTCTAACAGCGAAAAGGGCTTTTCTTCAAGGCAACATGTGGCGTGCCGAGCGATTTTGGTTTCTTTTTTTCAGTTATGTGTAGATTTCATATATACTACACATTATGATCGTAATCGTTGCCGCCGTTTATACTGTTCTTACGAATGCTGCTATTGCTATTCGGCGAAATTTGTTTTATCGATGCCGTTGGCCCATCGTTGCTCCGCGTAGTTGCTGAAAACGTGTTGTATGCTGCCACATGCGACTGTGGGAGTGCTCAGTTAGTGGACGATTATGTTACCCTCAGGCCGCAGCGGAAAGATCTGTTTGCTTGCTTTGCGCAAGCAGAAGAACGTATATCTGACTTTTGATGAATCTATCAAGATTGCTATTATGTACGCATGCGCTACAGGAGATAACGGAACGCTGACGTCGACAATGCCATGCTAAGATTGATTGTCGGCTTTCATCTCGCATAGCGTTTCGCCCTGAGGATGTGCGTCATCTCCAAGACTGTACAATCCAAAACGATAACAATAAAAACGTCAATAACAAGGTAGGTATTCCGGCCCCGGGCTTAGGGACTTACCGCCAGCAGCGAAACAAAGCAACGAGCCACGTTCAAATTGGCGCGCGTAAAGTTGCTCCCCGCCCACTTGCACAGTTTTCTCGCCCGGCAATGGCTTGAAATCCATCCTACCATCGTTTTATTGATATGCGCTCTATTATGCAATGAGCAGCAACTGTATCCCGTAACAGTTCAAGCACTTTTAATTCATATTGCCACAATTAACTCTCGTAGATGGAGAAGAAAATATCGTTCTCCCACAAGATGATTCGTCATGTCGACGGTACACGTTTAATCATTCCTCGAGTGGGTCAAGCGACACGAAAAATCTAGAGCAGTAATACTTTCATAACTGAACTTGCAGCTATTTATATGTATAGATGTTCTGTGAATCTATTATATACGAATGTGACAGCTCACACTTATACACAAGATGTAGCAAGTGTTTTGACTCCCAGCAGCATCTACGGTTTATTCGTCTTTCTTTGCATCATCCGGTTCACGGATATGGGTCATCACTAGCACCAGTTAGACCGACAGACAGAAGGAAAGGGGAACCAGAGGGCCCCCGACGCCTCTGCCGTTACCAAACCCACCAGCAGCAACGGCTCCACTCGGGGCTGTCTGAAGGCGATGGTGACGCAATTCCCAGTGAGTAAGTGTCTGCTAGATAAGCTACGTCTTCCGGCTACAATCTAGATGGCAACGTTCTTTGGCAAACGAACATTCTTTTAAGTTCGATTTTCACTGCTTCTCCTTCCATTGGATATTCGACCATGGTAAGCTGAAGCGAACTACTCCATATCATCACCGATAAATCATTACGACTTAGTTTGAGGTGGGCCCTTTCAGTAACAGAAAAATTACCTCATTTTGTTCGTATCACCTGTTCACTACAACGGTGTTTAGTCTTGATTATACACAACAGACGACCCTGTTATATTCAAAGCTCTGGTCAAGTCCAATCCACTACATATGACAGTCTTTCTCCTTCTGATATATAGACATAGAATAAACGGCGATTGTACTTAACTAAAGATGAGAAGGAATGTGGGCTTTTTTTCGTCCCCATTGGCACGAGCTAGGCTTTGGGCTACGATTGCGTGTGTGTTTCGTTGCGTCTGCTAGTACCTATGTTATATTTTGCAGCCAAAATCGCAACGTCAGCAACAGTGTCGCTAGTTGCTGGCGCAGAACAGACTGTAAAGTAGATGAAATGCCAGGCCGGAACCGATGTATTCCGGCCCGGCTATCGCAGATCCGGGCGGCGAAGTGTGCGTCGATGGTGAATCAATGCGGATCAAGAACGCTGCTGGTGCCGCCGTTGAAGGACCCAATCCATAGTCAGCCGCGCGTAGAGGTAGCCAAGGCGAAAAGAGCCCTGCAGATCGGAGAATCAGGGGCGCCAACAGCAGGAGTTGTTCGTGGCCGTTTCTCCAGAGTCCTTCTTATCCTTTTCCTTGTAATTGCGTTAAGCGCGTATCAATCAGCCAACGAGTTGACCGACCGGCTGATTCGCCCAGTAACAACAAGTCAACGCTCCAGCGACGCGGTTATTGGATGAGAACAGACACGTAATCACGTAACTAAACGGCTGGAACAGTAGTCAATTCTGCTGTTACTCGCGGTTCTCTACTGAGCAGCTGTAGCTCGAACGCTTCGAGTCAGCGAAGTGTTGCGTGGAGGTGCGCGCACGATCGCGCTGACGAAGCTGCCTCACAGTTGACTTGGCCTATGGATCGCACCAGCTTTCTCGCCACTACAGGCTCACTTATTTCGCTATAAGCTACGACAGCGTGAAAGAACAGCGTAGCATTCAGTTTCTCTCTTTTTGCTCTCTTTATCGTACGAACAACTATCGGCAGCAGCGAGAGACCGATCGCAATGGCACTTGGTTCGCGGCGTTGCTTCACTATCGGCAGAGCACTGTGTAGCCGAACAAAGTCGAAGTCAGACGAGTAACCTAATGAAGAAAAAAAAAAGTACCGACTGCAGCGCCAGAACCAGCAGTTAAAGTCAGACTTAGAACATTAGAAGCGAGTAACACGCTGTTACGGCTTTTGCAACCGCTGCTGCTGCTGCTGTTGTCACTGGTGGTGTTAGTGTGCCAGATTCTCCGCGCATGCGCAATTTCGGCTGTGGCGTCGGACCATATTACACTCACTATACGCCGTACACGTAACTCGACTAATTTGCCTGCTCTTCAACGACGACTACTGCTACTACTAGTACTACTACCGCTTCCATAGCCGTTACTATTTTGTAACTACAGCACCAGCAACCGGAGGCAGCTGTGTTACCCACGAAGCATCACTGTCATCAATAGGATCACCGGCCACAGCGGCGTCACAACATCGCAACCACCACAGGCCACGCAGTAGCCAGCCAATTAGCCAGCCAACTTGACCCTATTTTTTCGCCGGAAGAATTCGGCCGGAGCAGCAGCACTGGCAACGGCGCATCGCCACCGCTTCTACAGCCGCACGTAGCTAGCTCTGTCGTTGATGCTGCCGCTTCTATTATGCGACGCCGCTCTGACCATCGATTTAAGCGCTGCTGCTGTTGTTGTTACTGTTACATTTCTTCAGTTTTTGCTTCGTTCATGCTGGCTCGCTCAGCTGCCTTTGCCCGCGTCCTTTCGCCGCGTTCGCATTGCACTGCCTACAGCAACAACAGAAACGACTCGGTCACACTACTAGCCTACGTCACAGATACTGCGAGTTACCACACCATGAGAGGACAGGACTAGTACAGGAAAATTGCGGGAGACAGAAAATTCTTGAATATTTTGCCTGTTGTCCCGCAAGCTTTCGTTAGAGACATCGCGAAATATGAAAAAGAGATAGTTTGGTGGATCGCGGTGGAAGAAGCACAAGGACAGATGACAGAAGCGGCTACGTTAGTCGTAGCTCTGTATTTGGCGCGGTCTCCGTTGAGCTGCTTCATGCAGTTTGCGTGTGGCAGCGTAAACATATGGGGATCCTGCTAGTTGTTGTTGGTCTAACGACAGGATCAAGGGAATTAACGCTAATATTAAATACACGAGTTAACCCTCAACATTAGACAGTCTCAACATACATACTAATATACGCATCCGACACGAAATTCAGCGGAGCTTTTTCGTCCTACGCAACTGAATCTAATAGGCCAAAAAAAAGGTTCGAAGAACGACAGTCGAGTCATGACGTTGACGCCGGTGTGATCTGAAGCCGGAAGTGCAACTCAAAAAATAAGGCACTTTCTCCAACGAGCACTACCAACTTTCATTCTGTGAATTATTAGTAGTTAGCAGTAGTAGTAGATGATAGTTATCAGCTTCTAATTCCTTTCCTTTCTGCGCATATTCATCCAGTCTTATGGGTTCATTTCGCCTGACTCTGTTCTGTAAGCAATCGCAGCGTTGCTGGGGAGGCAAAGCTGTAATCGTGCGATTGAAGCGTGTCGATGCCTGTCGTTGATCGTCGGTGCGGTAACTGCACGCGTTTGTGTGGCCGCTTCTGTGTGCCCATCCATCCATCCATCCATCCATCCATCCATCCATCCGTGTATCTGTCCAGCGTACGGTCGTCCATTGGGTGCGCACTTCGTCTTTAGACCAAACAGCGGTGAAGGTTTTCGGAAGGATTTCCTCTCAAGGACGCAGCTAGCAACTGTAGCAGCAGCAAGAGCGTCGCTTAGGCACCGCAGCAGTTCAGCGGTGTTGAAGCAACAATCAAGCGTTTGTAAGTGCCATATTATGATGAGCATCAGGTATAGCAACTACTACTAGAAAACAAGAGGGTAATATGCTGTCATTTGTAGGAAACAGCCGTAGACGACTGCTGTTGACGCTAACGTCGTCAGTCATAGGCACTGGAACTGTTGTAACAACCAGGTTGTGCAAATGAACAAGGAAAACGTCTTGAATACATCAAAGATCGTATTTAACCATGTATCAATATTACCATTTCTACTGCCAAACGTTACTGGCACAATAAAAACAATAATCATTTCATTCAACTTTACGATTCGTTAATGGCAACCGCAGCTACATGGACAATGTAGTTGGCAATCGGAAAAAGTAGCAGCTTACTTCACTGTCGCATCGTACAACAATATCTATATGTAATACATGCATAAGCACGCGTCCATTCGTAATAACAACTGTGTGGGCTATGAGCTGAGCGTACAAGGCATATTCTGTCGTACGTACCGTATATATCTTAAACATGATCTTCCGAAACGTGAGTTATTTGCTTCTCGAACATGTTTTCTATTATTGCACCTATATATAGCAGAATGCCGTTTTAGTTCGGCGTATTTAAACGTGGTGACACGACTGGCTCTTATAAAGACGTATAGGGGGAAACACATAAAGTAATTTATGGCTTTATCTAGCTACAAATGTGCGAGATATCTGAGATGTCCTTGTCGAGCATCTGCCGAGTTACCATATATATATATATATACATAACTCCCCTCACAAGGACACCGCATATATCTATTATATCTGCTATTTATAAAACTGTCATCAGTTTAAGAACTGTGGCGGCGAGCACACAATAAAGACCCGGGAATTCTTTTCCCGAGAATAGACGCAGTCGCAGACATTGTTTGTTTGTTCTGCGTTCTTATGTTTTTACCCTACCGACTGTTCTTGTTCAGCTGAAAAGCCTTCCTCAAGTCTCCATCTCAGAAAACAACTAATACGAAGAGCCGTCGGCTGAAATAGCAAAATAGAGACGCAAAGCAACGCCCATGGATTGAATCTGTTCCGTCGTCTTCCTTCGTCTGTTTCTTGCGTCAGTCGCAACTCGGAAGAACAGAAGCAGCTTGCGCCAGCTTCGGCACAGCTTCCACAGCGGCCAATCGTTGGCGTTCGGCATTCAACACTCGACCCGGACAGCAGCGCGAGGCACTCCAGCATCAGCAGCAGCGGTAGTGACGTGAGCTGACGATGCTTCGAAGATGTCCTCGTAGCCTCCTCTCTCCTTTTGATTTTCTTTTCTATCTTGTCCTCTTCAGCCGGTATGACCCAGTGCCGCCTGGCCTGCACATCCCGCTAGCGGTGGTGCTGGCGCTCGTGGTGGCGGCGGCGGCGGCGGCGGCAGAAGCGGCAACAACAGCTGCTACGCAGTGGAACAGCAATCACACGACGAGCGACCGTTGTCTGCATCAGCGTCCACTAGCGCTGTCATTAGCGGCGGCAACAGCAGCAAACATCAGGCGCCAGAATCGCATAACGGACGACAATCAGGGAGCGAGCGAAAAAAAGCGCAGCAAAAAAAAAGAAACAACTCGAGAAGCCAACCATCGCCACTAGAGCATTACGCAGACAACGGCGCAGAGATGCCGGTTGCGCCGTTGTCTCTGTGCTGTTATCGGAACAACGTTGCAGCAAAGGAGAAATACAAAAAATTTGGAGCGGAACTGTAGTGACAAAATCAGTAGCCGCGACGACAACTGAAGAGACAGACCGAAGTGTGTGAGCCCGCGCCAGGTTTTGGCGGTGTGTCATTTGATTTATGGCGCTTTCTTGCCTTCGACCCCCCTGGACTCCCTCTTTTTGCTGATCGTGTGCTGGCCGTGTTTGCCACATTGCGCGTAATGCCTAAGTTGAACAACAGCAACGGCGTAAGACTCGAGTGGGTTTGTACCAGCGAGAGGCCGAAGACAGAACGGCCAAGTTGGCCAGCCGACCCAGCGACATGGCCCCGAACGCTGGGGCCGAGAGCTGATCGTGCCGCTGACGTAGCCCCAGATCCAGAGCTAAATAACAGCGCGGCAGCGAAGTGCTAGCGCTAGTTTAACGGTGCTTTGAAGCTGTATGTGGTGGTGATGTCCTGTGCTGCTGCTGAAGTAACGAAGCAGTAGATCAGCCTGAGCGACAATGAGCAACTGAGCAGTGGGAAATTGTTGGTGAGAGACGAGACATCATCATGGCCCAGAAGATGGAGAAGGAAGAGAAGAAGATTCCGGCGGATCTTGCAACTTCAGTAGTCCGGGACCGCGATACGATACTACTTGATGCGCAAATATGTTTTGGGCAACCATTTCGGCAACTGTGCCGGTGTGGGACTGAGATCGGCTATGTGTTTTCGCTAAACGCGCGACTTGTCGGTTTTCTTCCACCATCCAACCGGTCTCACCGGTCCAACTACTAAACAATAGTCATATGCCTAGCTTTATATAAGAAATGGCGCTCTAATCGTTGTATCTGTATCTAGTCATATGAATATAATCATATATAACTCTTAGTTTAATAGAAGACAATGGGCGATAGGTAAGACAACGTTGCACATTGCCCTATAGAAAATAAGGAGTTGCTCCGAGCTTAGGAGAGACATGGTGCAATATACATATGTATATTTGCCTACCATTTGCCAATAAACTGTACCGCCACCGTCGATAGCATCATCGTATACCAGAAGGTAAATAGTTACAGAAAACGTGAGGAAAAGATCAGAATTAACTTACCCCCGGTTCCGAGTACTCTGAGGAGCTCGAAGTTTGTCATGTTCACGTGGCCGCCGTGTTGCTCTGGCAAATTGACTGAAACCAAATAGATATGTTCCATTAGATTACTCGCGCCGCTCAATCAAAACACAGTTTCTACTGCTATAACGGACTATGGTACACAGTTTACTCCACTCTCACGGCGTCAGCCGTCTCACGAGAGAGTCTGGACAGCAGACGGAACAGATACTAGATCAATATGCACACTACCACGGATACTATTATAGTTCAATATAGAGTCGATAGATACAGAAATAATACTAGAATGACAACGTCGTTGCCATTATCTGAAGACAGCCGCCGCTTGGATCAATCATTCTCGGACACACAGTGTACTCAATTCGAAACGTCGTACGACGATCGTTAGATCTGTTCGAGGCGATTAGTGGCAAGGCAAAGGTGCCTCGAAAGGGCTCGACTTAAATAAAATATTGGCCATATACCATAACTGGCACGAGCCACGTATTCTCTTATATACACGTATGGTCTCTTGATGCATTCACGATTAGCTCGCCGACCAACAAGTAGACCATTCAAAAGAAGGCATCGATCGAACGAATTACTACTGGCCTATTTCTGTGATATTAACCCTATCCTTTCTCCCCCTAGTAGTGTGGTGGTTGTTGAAATTAAATCACGGAAAAATAAAAAAACTGAGTAGCAACAATACTGAGCGTTCTAGCCACAACGGAGGCAACCCAGTGAATCTATTCAATGTATACTCGACTAAGCCATTAGCAGCGCTGACAAGTAAGAAAAAAGGTATTATATACATTACAATCCATATACATGCACGACTAGTTAATTTTCGTTTGCTTTAATGGCGACCCCCTGCTGTGACGATATGATAAACAAACATGTTCGTCAGTACCAACAACTGTTGTGCAATGGGTAAGCACAATACGAAAACGCCCGTCTATGATTGCATAGGATTCCGATGACAGTGAACGATACGACTAGGAATAATCACGAATCAGAAAGGAAATAAGCACCATCACATTATTATTAAAAGACCTAGTTAATGAAGTATGACTATTGTAATCGCGTCTGAAGTGTGCCCAGGTCACTTTGCAAACATGTATAAACGAAGCCAGGCATGATGTTGCATCTTATCGATTACATGCTACAAAGGCATCCCTCGAATACCTAACTGATGAGGATAGTTTGATGTTTCTCACAGACTTTCAGGGAGATCTTCAGGCCGTATGCTGAACAAATGTGCATCTCCGGGCAGACGAGTTTTCCCTCAACTTGAACCCGCACCTGGTAGGCTGACGCTGCTGAATAAGTTCAGACTATTTTTTTTTTGCTATTGACGCTTAAACTCTAGGAAACCAGACAGCTATCCAATGGGAAAAATCAGCCCAAATCAGTTGTTTAGACGACAGCTCACTAATATATTGATGCTTCAATCTACGTGTGATGGAAAACATTATTGCCACAATCAAGGCCATATACAAAAAAAGTTTTTAAGCAAACATACAAACTGGACGTACATACTAAATAATTGTGATGATTTTCAGCGATGTATTTTTACTTTATAACCACAGCTGCAACAGCAACACAGTGACACCCTTATTCTATATCCCATAACCCTCATCGGTAGCTATACTGATAAGCTTCTGCTTACAGTTCAGAATTTCCCATTTATCTACCGGGTCATCTCTTCGACCTAGCCTTTATAGTTTAAGGCTATCATGGAGAGCACGATAACATCAGATTACACCGCATGTCCTGCCTACACACGAATGCTAGTATCGTTATAGGCCCGGCCGGCCTTGCGCACGTTACAGATTAATAAACAACGACTCCGCTAAAAATAATCAATTCGAAATCAACGACACAGACAAAATGTAGCACGAACAAGGGCAGCAGTAAGCATAAGATCGTAAACATGGCCTAATACATTCAAAATATCCTTTATGCGTTCGCTACTCAAAAGAAACATTCTAGCACAACACACAATGTGAAATAAATTTTTTTTTTTTTCGTTTTCTTTTTTGAGCATTGTTGGCGCCTGTTAGAGCTATGTAGCGGAAATCATTACGACGATGACAATGAGGACGCTTTTTATTATTATTGAAATATTTAACGTTACCTGTATCTCTATAGATGCATATATACGTACATAGGTTTAATACAGTTTTCCATGTTAACCGGCCGTTTACCCATGCGAAATAGCATTGGTGTCGGGTAAGATCAACATTTCAACAGTCACCAATTTTGTTGCCGATATATGCGGCAACGAAATCAGTGGCATTGACACGCCTAATAGGTAAGGCTTTATTTAAACGTCCGACTCCACTTCCGAGTGAAATCTGATTGTTGCAAAGGAGCAAACAGCCAACGAACGTCTATAGCTCGTTGGGACTGATGCGGCTAGATGCCCCGAAGCTCGTGCGACCACCTTGCTATACATATGCAAAATGCAAGGGAAGTTTTGAAAGATTCGATCGAGGGCACTGCTAATTAAGGACATAGTTATAAGCTAATTAGAAGAACAAATAATAAGTGGCCATACAAGACAGGCAAAGGTACATCAAATGCGGCCACACACGCTCGAATGAATAACGGCATAACTGGTCTCGTAAATGTACACATAAAAAGTCCGCGATGGCCAGTAGGTCCACAGTTTGTTTCGCACTGGTGCCGCTAGACCAGTTTAGACCGTAAACGAAAATGTGAAAGACTGAGTTTCAATTTCAGAAAAATTACACCACAATTTTGGTCCATTGCTAATGAGAGTTTCGATCATGTCTAGCTGGCTGAGTGTTTTACTAGAGGAATAAATGGTCACCTCACAACTTGCTAGGTGCATCATATAATAATAATAATAATGTTTGTTTAACATAGGGCATAGCTTATGCTATAACGTAAGCTGCGGGTACTGGCAGCGTATTTCTTGTAAACCGCTACTCTTCCGACTTTAGAACGCACAGCCCTCGCAGATGTACCCCTTCAGTTGCCTATGGCGAAGGCCGTTTTCCTCCTATAAACATAAATGTAATAATGCTGTTGGTCGTCAACGAGATCCACTGCTGCCGTTCTAACTAGCGGTCGCTTGCGCTTTCGCATCGGCGACTTCACTGGCGGCAACGGCGGTAGCAGTAGTAGCAGAGCGGTAGCGACCTTGCGTTGCATCAAAAGCCAGCGGTCATAGTGAGCGGTCCAATGCGGTGTGCGCACGATGAGACCAGCATTGCTGGCAAGCAATGCATTAACAACGGTAGGGACGCTCGACGATGCTAGTGCTACTATCAGACCAATCGTAGCACCAGCAACGGTGGCGGCGGCACCAGCACGAATGGTAGATTTATACTAGCAGCAATAGTTTTACCAGAGTGAGTGGAAAGGAGCAAGAAAAGCGTCAACGCCCAAGGTCGTCGTCGTCGTCAACGGCGGTCGGTACCGCCTTGGTCTGCGGGATCTGGGAGAAGCCGCAACCGTTCTTCTGCAATAGCGGCAATCGTACGACGGCGGGTAACAGCGGCGGCAGCGCGTCGCCACTTCCTTGCGTTCATCGACGATAAAGCAACGATGAACTACAGCCACAACTTCCAGCAGCAGCACCATCGGTGCAGTACGAAACAACGGTGGATCCGGCCGCTGCTGTTGGTTACGCTATAGAGACGAAAGCGATGATGCCGCCCCGGTAGCAACAGCTTGTGTTGCTCGAACCACTGCCGCCGCAGCCATCGGCACTCATCGACAACTACTGAACAGTGCATAATCGCTATAAGCGATGGTGGAACAAGCTCCCCCCCCCTCCAGTAACGTCGAACAGAATTTCGAAATTATTCTGTCCCCATCTGGTAACCCTTAACTACTCACTAATCAACCTGTTTCTTAGCACCTTTGAAACGACAACGTGTCCCACGATGACAGTATGGCAGGTTTAATAATGTCGCAGAAAGTGTCTGAATGCGCCTTGTTAACACAGGGCGGTAACCAGTGTTTAGATGTCTCCTGCACAGCCGTTCCAATGAATTCCAGTAGAATATAGATGGCAACCATGTTAACGGATCACTGTTGGTGCCTAGTCTCTCGATCCCGTGATAATATCTTGAATAACTCAATCTCTAGTCGATAACATCATGCACCTACCGCCCTGAAATAGTAGCACTGCACGACAGGTGGACAACCAACCTCATGCATATTATGAATTTGCAACAAATGTTGATTTGTTGCCAGCTAACGCACAGAAGACACATTCTCTAGCAGCTCTTAACAGGCTATCACACGTTATATCCCGCCGAAACTAACAAACAAACGTGCTCAACGAACAGAGAGTACCCTAAACAAATAACTGTATGGAAACCTAGGTCCATTCTGTACCACCATTGCGAATAGGGCCTCTTATGTTGTTTGGATATTAATAGTAGGCGGCTGGTCGGTTTGCCTTAAGACTTGCCTACAAAAATCTGGTTAACTAGATCTCAACGGCGTGTCTGGTTAATAAATAATATGATACCGTGTTCAAGAGGAGCTCGGCTCGTTATGTTTTACGCTGATGTCTTTAGTGATCTCTATTATGTCGAACTGAGGGCACACAACTCTACTATTCGATCAGCCACAAGAAAACAAACGGACGCACGCACAACAATGCTAGTGCCCTATACACCTCTTCGTCTGCTGTTCTTATGTTTTGCCATCTAACATCCGAGTTACATTCATATAGATAGATAACCTGTCATAACAAATAGCTCTCTCTATCCCTGTTTTTTCTTCCCAGTCGTCTGTATCTTCTGCGCTGCGCAAAGTCAACAATCGGAAACGCTCATTGTCTCTTACACTCACACAGGTGGCCGCTGACAGATTCACCTTGTTCAGTGAGTCGACGATACGCCTCTCGTTTCCAAAGCTAAGCTGGGCCTTTTCTGGATTTCGGAGCTATGGTGCGCACAAACTATATACGAGTAGATGCACACTTTTTTCTTTATTGAACATTGTCTAAACCATCTCTCTGTCTTTCTTTCTCCCGTCTTAACATGTTTTTGTTAGCTCTTGCCGCCAGCAGCCTCGACTGCCGGCAGCACTTCATGTGGGATCAGGGGTCTTAGGTAAATTTATTATAGTTTATCTAACGTTCCGCTAGCTAAAGCTTCTATCTTTTTTTCATTTTGTTCGGACTCCGCCACTAACCATATCCACAAGTAGTAATTACTGGTGTGTGTGTATATGTTTATATCAGTAACTACTTGTGTATATTTCTAACTAATCAAAGGTTAAATTTGGTTACAGTTTTGTGCGACCGATTTTGAGACTGCTGCTCCTATTACTCCCGCTATCTGCTGGTTTTATACTGACTTTGCTGGCAAAACAGCATTACCAATATCAAGTGAGGGTCAGTGGTGTCACACTTCTACTGCCGTTGACTTCACAGCTGTCCAGATGAGATACACACGCATACCAACGTGTAACACAGGCGCTTGCTCTCGATGGCGACGAGTGACGGCACTGGCAGTTCTATAGTGACCTTTAGGCTGTCCTTTATCGTGTGGCTGCCGCTGTGATGCTGACGATGGCCTTTGGCACTTCCGTTCGCCCATAGTATCTCTCTATCGATTCTTGTGGCCAAAGCTAAGTTATTTTGTGGCCTGGCCAGGCCAGACTACAACCAGCGGCAGCAACGGCGGCCACGACTAGTGGCCAATCTAATCGCGCCAATCCTCCTCTATACTATTCCATTTCCATCCACTTTATTATACTATTGCGCCATTCTGCGCATATTACTCGCTCTCTCGCTAGAGTAGCTCTACGTGCTAGTACATGACAGCCGAAGTACATCAAGCAGCACTGCCAATAGACCTGTCCACCAGCTAACAGCTATAACTAACCAGCCAACAGGCAAAGTTGGCTTCAGGCGGCAACCGGACACTTTAGCACCATCCTGCCAACGGCAATGGCTGGCTACCCTGTTATCGCACACAGCAGCCGAAGCAGGACAGGTGGCGCAGCGTCGGCAGCTTCTGGATGGTCACCGCCAGCTCCTAGATCCACATCAATGTGTATATTCACTAGAGACTGGTCAGAGGGACACACACACACGCGACAGGTGCACTTATATTCATCTGCACATCTGCATAGACACAGATGGTTTACACATCATCGAGAAGGGCTATCACTGCTGCCGACACTGCGTCAGCCGATCGGCAGTTATGGTTGCCTTTAAATGCAGCAGCAGCAGCGCACTACCGCCATTGGAAATCAGCTGTTCAGGTACGGCCAGCAGTGAACCAATGACCATTGCGATCGACGGTCTCAAGGTCTTTCAGTGTAGTCGATTGATACGCAAACCAACAGACTGAACAATTCTGCTGTCTACCAGTTCTATCCATATGCAAGGGCAACACAACCTGATACCTGCCGCCCAGTGCAGTCGTCCCTGGCAGAAGCCATCGCTGCCACATAGTACCTTGCCATCGCACCACTGCAGACCGTTTTCTATTTCGAATTCGCGCTCCTTATATTTTGTTGTACTAAAGGTGCATACCCTACAGCTGCTCTATATATATATATATACGTTACCAACCGACGCTGCCTTAGGTGCGGCTGACTCTGCAACTCTCTCTGCTTTGTACTGCACTGGGCGTAGGCTCCTATTATTTTCATAGCGGTTAGTACAGCCACTTGTGCAAACTAACGAGCAGTTTTTCTTCACTTAGCCTTAAGAGGCAACGGAGATTTTTAAGTCTAAATGATTGCGTCGAGTTCTTGAGATTTGAACAAAAGAAGGTTGGGAACTGTCCGCTTTTCGGTATTGTTTTCCGTCAGATATGATTCATACTGATGCTGTCACTTCTGGCTTTAATGAGTCTGATTTTGTTCGAACGCCTATCTGTGTGCGTCGCCCAGTCGATCGATTTACCAGTGTACCTGCCTTCGTTCCTGGCTTCTAGAACGCCAGAGGAGATTTAAGGACGAAACTGCCAAGCACAGCAACGGTAACAGTATTCGTAGCATGTACCGCTGTTACTGAAGCTACTGCTATTAGTGCTGATGACCAAATTGGCAGATTTTGCTATCAGTTATTTCTTATTCTCCCCCTATTGTCTGTTATTGATATTGGCGACGTGACATCGACATCAGCGCCGCACAAGCAACGCGCGCCAGCGGCAGCAATAAGTAAATAATACAAACGTCAACAATAAACACAACAGCAGCAGCAGCAGCATTGTTGCAACGACGGCGACGTCGCCCGGTGAGAGCTGCTGCTGCTGCCGCCGCAACGTCCGCTCATCCGTCCTTCCGCTGCTGCTGCAGTCACCGCCGGCAGCCGGGCCTGCCAGTGGCCGGCCGCTAGAGCGTTAAGGAGCGCTGCTCTGCAAAAGAGTCAGCTGCAGTCGACAGACATAGTCTGTCGCAGACGCAGGAAAGTGCGCGCGCGCGAAAGTTTGAGAGAGCGAAAGACACCAGATGAGAGAGAGAGAAAGTAAGCGGAGTCAAGATACCGCTGAAACACATAGAGGTTTTGCTGTGGATGCTGGTTCAATTGCAGCTGCTACGAACATCCGTCGCCATGATGATTAACATGACGTGATAGCATTGGCAATGAAGCAGACGCAATGGCAAATTAGGAGAACAGAAGCGGTCATTGTATACGATTCTAATAGTGGTCCTGATATGTAGTCACATCACCATCATACACCGCTTTACCCTGTTGTAGGCCACTCCACTGTGATGAAAGGCAAAAAAATAAGGACAAGAGAAACAAAGCAGAATCCAGAACGAAAGATGGGGCAGGAAGAACAGGAGGCAAGGGGCCATTTCCACCCGGCGTGCCACTGAACATTTGTGTTTGTGTATGCCAGGGATGAATTCACAAATATGGAATATAAAACAACATAATGCCATATGTGGGCAGCAGTGAGAAGTGTTTCTGCTGCTGCTGCCACGATGAGCAGCAGCAGTTAAGGTCTATTTACCCCCATGGCCGATAGCTGATAGTGGCTTCCAGCTGTTCCAGTGCTGGAACCGCCGGCGTGGTGTGTTATGTAGCTGGAGCTAGCTAATCTAGATTAGAATAGAATGCGGAGCGGAGCTCACTGACAAATAGAGGGGAGTCGAGTGCTAGGTTATGCAGACGACGATCATGCTAGCATATACACAGCCAGCCAGACAGACAGATAGGTAGACGGGCAAGCAAAATTACACGTGAAAGAGTCGCTTACTGGAATATAAACTTCCGAGATATCATTGGACCGTCTCGATCGTTCCAATCGTTTTTATTATTGTTGCTGTTAAGCTGAGGAGAGTGGCAATCTCTGGGGTCAATCGGGGGTCAATATACACTGTTGGAATTGAAGTTAGAGCCAGAGTTGTTCTAGCAACAGATGGACTTCGTCTGAAATAACTATGTTTCATCCAGTGTTCAGGTTACATTTGGTCTTGGGATAGTTTCTGTCTTCTTGGAATATACGTACACGAGAAAATTTCTGTCTAAGGCACGTTTTTAGATATGTGTACTGTGATGTTTCTGGGGAACAACAGCAGCCAAATGACATAATTTAGCAGAAGGACATGTACCGACCCTTCAGTGCCCTGAAACAAACATCTGAAGAAAAACGCTCAGCTGGGAGTTTTTGCGGCCAGCGGATGCGACTCTCATGCACCCACTCCGTGAACTCCCAGTATACTAGACGCATACGTATTTACATAAAGATGTATTCCACTACGCCCAATATTGTGCTTGTAACGTTGAAGAGATAGCTGCGTATGTTAGCGAATCTGCGGGTTACAATGTAAACGGTTGTAGTGTGTGAATTATTACGTCTCCCTTTAGGGTCTGTGTGTCATTCAGCCTGCTTACGAGATGTAATGCCATTATTTGTTTCCTACTAAATGTCATTAGTAGTACTACTTTATTGACATTAAATATGTATACACTACAATCACTGTCCAGTCTCAAGCACTATCCTGTACTGCTCATTTTGAGCCATTTAGCTTTAAGCAGTTGTTACCCGGTCCAACCTGTTTGGTACTGCTCTCTAGCAGACGGCTGCTGCTGCTGCTGCTGCTGCTGCTGCTACTACTTTGTCAGCGAGCGCTGTATTCGTTATTCTGAACGGCACGATGCCGCCGCCGTCGCCGTCGCCGCCGCCGCCGCCGCCGCCGCCGACGACGACGACGACATTTATGGACGCTGATGGTGGACGATTCGTCGGTCCAATACGGCCCAGCTGCCCGACGGCCGGTTAGCTAGGCAGTAGACCGGACGACTATTCAACGAAGCAAGCCAATACGGCAAGTAAGTAAGAAAGCGGCAGCCGCAGCGACCAGCCGTCATCTTACTCGGTCGGTCAGTCGGTCTGTGTGTTAACGCAAGGTCTCTGTCGAGTCTCTCGCTGGCGCTCGTGTCTTCCAGACGCAGCAGCAGCACCATAACCGCTAGCAGCGCCATCAGCAGCAGCAGTGGGGCACGGCAGCGATTGCTGCTGGCAGGAGCGGCGTTACACGGATTCAACAAGTCATCGCCGCATCGCCGAGCCATCGAGCCGTCGAAAGAGCAGCCATTGCGAAGCCATCGCAATCGGCAGCTGTGGCCTGCCGAAGGAAAGCCCATTGCAGGAAGAAGCGCAGCATCAGCCCGAGAAGGCACCACCACAGCAACGGACGGCCATCACCGGCTATACTCCCACTACAACTGCTACCTCTGTATCTACTGATGGGAGTCGTTCCATTTGTATATCTATTTATACGTACGTCGCAGCAGCAGCAGCAGCAGTGGCAGCAGTAGTAGTAGTAGTAGTAGTAGTAGTAGGCCATTCTCTAGGTTCGTTCATTTTTAGGGCGTTACTGGTCCTTGGATAACTGATAAGGTGGAACAGAACCAACGACGCTGCATATCGTCGCAAGCTATAATACATTGAGCTAGGAGGGGAAAACCAAAAACGTGAAGGACTAGCAAGATTACTGTGAACAGTATGTACACTTATAAATAGAACTTACGGACTGTTCGACGCGCCATTACGCCCGCTGCCATCTTCACTAGTGCTGGCGAACAGGGGCGACGTCGCACTCGTTGAATTTCCGGACTGGCGCACATTCACCGCGCCTTTACGGAAGCTAGCCGTATCGTGAACACAGGCAGAACAACCGTTGAGCTATGTAATAGCAGTTCAGGTATATCCTTAAGGTTCACCCATTGACTCTTTTACCACTTCGCACAACATTAACATTATTAAGTTAAAACCTAGACTCGAGCTGTTCTGAGAGTAAACGACATGAACTCGCTATTGCGCAGCGACGCGAACGTATTCTGGCAGTGTACCGTCTCGGAGGCGGGAAGCTTCGTCGAACAGCGGCGGAAAGTTTTCCCTGAATCCCTCGCGCCCGCCTCCAGAGTACCTTTTACGCAAGGTTTCCACCTGTACTAGAATTGCCCAGTGAGAGCATTGGCACAGTCACACAGTGCGACACAGTTCCTCCGTCTTTCCTTAATGCGCAAGACTTAGAGGGCCCCGTGCAACGTCGACGAACATGTGACACAAAGGCAGATACAGCTACGTCCCAGCTGCGCTCTGCAGCTGCATTTCTTCGAAGTACTCCAGGCAACGTACTAACGGATGGTAGCAGCTATGCCGTACTCCACTTGAAAGTACTTAAGAAACAAAAGAGCAAGAATGCAAGAGAAATGCCCGAGGGAGAGCCGGGGGCTAAAACGGGCGAGTCCTGATAACGGCCAGCCCACACTATCCACTCACGAGTCCGATGAACAGCTTAAGCAGGTGACTGAGTAGTTGAATTCATTCTGTTTTTTCCTTTTTCTTTTACCTGTCTATATTTATTTCGGTGATTGTTTCGCTGTTGGTCCCTGAGAGAAGCGTTAACCACTACAGAAAGCGTCGATCAGCTTAGCTAGTCACCTATCGTTCGAACAGAGCGTCAGCAACTAAGAGTAGTCCTGTTGATCTTCGCTGGCTCAAGTTGTCGTTCGTTCGTCGTGGCCATACCCACAGGCGGCAGCACTAGTACTTCTGTAGGAGTCGTCGTTGTCGTCAATCAGTACAACTCCAACTAATTTAAGGTAGAGTTCAAGCAAAGATCGCTCCACTCCAGTTTTATCTCTCAGTAGCTCTACGACTACAAGCACCAGTTCGGCTAGATCTCTCTACGGTACCATATCAGCACCACGCACCAGCGCCGTCACCAGCACTGCCTGTAACCATCGTAGTGGCTGTTGTAAGTGTATAACAGTACCGGCGCAACCACCAGCCGCGCCGCCACAGCAGTGGCTTGCTTGACAGCACTAGCGCTGCGTCTGCCAGGTGCGTTGCGTGTTCGGCCACTGACGCTGCCGCCGCCGGCGCTGCTGCTGGCAGCAGTGGGCGAGAGACTCAGCGAGTGAAGAGCGAATGGCGCTGGCGATGACGACGACGACGACGGCGACGACGACGACTTACTCGTGCGAGGAGGAAACGATGGACACAATGCAGCCATTGACAGGCAATAGAGACAGTCGTCGCGGCGGCAGAGCGGCAACAGTAGCGACGAGAACATCGACGATGGCTAAGGCAATGGGGAAAAATGCACCATCTGAACGGGCCAGTTCGTTTCATACCCGTGACTGGATAGATGGCTAGTTGACACAACGGAAGAAGCTATGTCGCCTTTAGCAGCGCCAAATGAGACAGGATCAACAGTACTGCCAATCACTGACCTGATGCTCTTCTATTCGGCGTCCATGTGTTACTCTTCAGGCAAAGAAACGCGCGATCTTGTCGCAGCAGACAATAGACAGAAGATTAAGTTACATGAAGTTGATTGGCAAGCGGCTTAACCCTAACTGCGATGACCCTCTCGGATTCTGCGAAAGAAGGTGGCAAACGAGAAGTTCAAAGATCGAAAGTTCAAAAAGGCACTTCGACCTTCCCGAGCTCTCCGTCAACTCTTAATCAATTCATATAGCTCTCAATTGGTGTCATACATTGCTCAGATTTGAAGTTAGGTTTAATTTCTTTCTGCACATAGTTCCTGAATCAAACGACGGCGATGATATCAACAATTAAAGAAGCTGTGAGTTAACTTGTTTTCCAAAGCATTGACCTGTAATGATAAGGGAGGTCATCTATAAACTTCCTGTTATTTGACTACACGCTGAAACAATGAGCGACGCTAAAGCAGATAAACCCGAAGCATAGTAAGATTTCCATTACTCGGTTTTCAAGTCCGCAGTACTAATCTACTGTGACTTAACACGGCATTTTACGGACCGTCGTGTGCATACATATTAGTCGAAAAGACCTTCAGTGCCCGTAGACACGTACGACATGATGAATTACTATTAAAATCCAGTAGTCGATCCTAAATAAAGTGCATATATACTTCCTTTCTACGTCTAAAGCTATTTACCTATACTATCTGATTCTAGAAGAATAGTCGTTTTGTTGCTTATTGACCATTCACTAAATATCCTGTTGTTACAACCCTGTACTCAGCTTTTGCCAGTATCACGACGAACGGCCGCCCAAATTGTTTGGTTCGATCGCCTTTGTTTTCGGTTCAACTCGTAGTCGCCGCCAGTATTGCCGCCATTATCACAATTGTGGTCATTACCTTTGACGCCGCCATCTTTCCATTGTCAACACCGCCTTTTATCTCCCAGTGGACAACCGTCATCTTGTGATAATATCTACTGCCGATCCATGCCAGTTACCGTCGACGCGATAGCCACCGGTGGTTTCCCCCTTCCTTCCTCCGTTTGCTGCTTCCGTCACCAGACGGAGCTGGTCTATCCCCTGGTCTCGTCCGGTGCACGCCGAGAACCTCCCCCCCCTAAGCCATTCTCCTTTTCTATTTGCTTGTTGCTCTGAACGCAGTTGTGATTGAACGCTGTAAATAAACAGTTTTTTTTTTTGGCCCCACTCTTACCCTTTTCCTCGTCCTTGCTGATGGCTCTCTGAATGCAGACTGCTTTGTTGACGCCTTCATGCAAGCGGTTCAGTAGCAGTGAAACAGGACAATAACAGCCGACAACGCTATCAATATCTAAGCTTGTTTAAATCAGGCTTAATTTGAGCAAACTCATATTTATTTCGTCGTACATTAGCTCTGCTTGGGATGGCACATAAACATGCGTTTCGCGACGACAGATAGAATTTTCGAATTCGAAAACGCTGCCGACGCCAGCGGCTCCACGCGGGGACTTGAGCGCCAATTTTCATTCGCCTGAGGTTTCTGGCCAATTATTGGCCGAACAAACCCGATCCGTATCGATATATCCCACGAACGGTGTCGTTGAACAGAGCAAGTTCTGCTATGAAAACTAACTTAGTGATCCATGTATTGATAACGTCGTTGTACAGAGTACCGCTGTTTTAATCGTTGTTGTTCTTTTCCCAATTGATATTGCAATTGTGCTTTGTGTTGTAGCCACTTTTAGGACCGTTGTTAGTTCTGCTGCTTCAGCAGCTGCGATCTGTATTTTTGCCATCTGTTTAAGAAATACTGGTTCTACATTATGACATTGTCGTTATGACCATAACAACCGTATGAGTTGGCGGTTAATATAGTCGCAAACATGAACGAAGGTGTTTGCTTTGTTATTATGTGTTATGGAAGTAGCACGCGTGGGCTTGTATTAGGTAGATGATCCTGAAGCTTGTTAGCATAAAAAAAAAGGCATGATCGGTTCGAGACATGCTGTTGCGCTGCATAGAGATCTCATTTAGGCAAAAGCTATTACATTGTCAGCTTTGTGATTTAGCAAATTAAACCATACGATTACATTTTGGTAGATTTAGCAAAACGAGCTATTGGAAAAAACAATTTCAAACAACTCTAGAGATGGCAAACGACTAGCCGGTTCAAGTTAAACAATATAAATTAAATGGTTTTGAGATATTCCCGGCGACATAGTAGCAATGGCGTAATTTCGTTCGGACTTGCGGATGCAGGACGGCTTCAACCTAGTTAAGCATTTTATTACCGCAATTGTGGGAGAGGGCTTCATTACCGAAAGTGATGTCACAATTGACTTCATCGACTAACATGTGATATAATACATTCACCGTAACTTTAGCGACACGCCAATGTTTATTAATAGGCCAAGTTGTTTGACGTTTTGTGCATTTTCCTACAATAATAATAATCGAATCTACTACTGTAAAAGTGGAAATCGGCCTTTATTTTAACCAGATTGCTCCAACAGGACACTTCATCGTCATGCGTCAAAAACCGACGAACCCGTTTGTTGACAGTAAAGGACGAAAATTTTCTAGACGTCGTTTTTTGTTTTTCCGATATTAAAAATGCAGAAACAACTCCGTCGGCAGATGAAGCGACGCCACTTCCCACGTATCGTGGCGTGAAACAATGGTAGGACAATGTTAATACCTTAGTAAACACTACTAGACGAATGTATAGTGACTCACAGAGTACACTCGTCATAGTACTACACAACTCTCACTATTTCGTCCGTGAGTGTTTATGTGCTCGCGTGTGTATGAGTATATTAGAATCGATATGTTATATTGGCTCGTGGACATTTCAGTTATATGACGGCAGACTTCTTCTGAACATCTAATGACTAGAAGTGGTAGGACATTTGTCAAAGAGCGACAGTCTCGTCGATGTTCGCCAATGCCACACTCACAGTCCGTGTGGATCGACAGTGGTAGTAATAATAATATCCTAAACTGCACGAGGTCACTGGACACCTTTTTAGCTAGGCAAGAGGACCGATTAAAAACGACCCGTCGATACTTAGCCTGTAACCTAGCCCAGACTATGGAAAACATGGAGGGAGCTTTTTGTGAGTCTATACGGATGCTTTCCGTTATTGTTTGGCCGAACGAGCGATCGGAGGAGCCGTTTAAGAACAAACGAGCAGCTCGCCATAATCAGCAGGGTCAGCCCGTGTCATCGTCTTGTGCACTCCGTTTTCTGAATTCGAAATAGCGCCCATCGTCGGCGACATTGCCAACGTTCGTGTTGACCAGCTTTCGTACCGTTTCTGTTGCTGATCTAGTAACAGTTCCTGACCATGTTCATGTTCAAAGGGATACACCCGAATAAAATAAGCTAACTTCGACGCTCTGTTTAAAGCCTGAATAGGCCTATTTGGCCTCTAATGAATTTGGCCATATGTATTTCCCACTGAGTCATACGGTGACCAGAGAGAACGGTGAATCGAACGACGGTAAGAGAAAGTGGGTTTTGCGAACTGCCGAAACTGCTTACATTCTGGGGTACACAGATAAGTGCGCGCAGACAGCATCACATTAGAACTTTAATACATATCCCGACCTTACTAATACGGACAACTTTAACGATGTCTACGCCAGCAACACAATAACAGTCGAGTAATTCAATGAACTTTATCGTTACTTAGCCATATTAAAACTTTAGATGAGCACATATGGCTAGGATACTTAGCCAGATATTCGGATTTCATCAATGGCCTGTTACAAGAAAGAGTCAAGTTACGTTAACTTCTATAGTACAGGCACAACAGAGATGACACGAACAAATTAACGGTATATCTTAAAGTAGCGTTTCTAACTTATAAGCGAATTTTCATAGACGAAAATCGAATCCTTACGCCAGCAATTTGCCGATTCTATCCTATATCTGGACTACTTATTTATTAACTTAATATTATTAATATTAAGTAACGGTATTTTACAAATCGAACTAAGTATTCAACATGTTTTGTTACTAAAATCGATAAGTTTTGTACCCAGATTGAGGTGAAAAGTGTACAGAATTAGTTAACTAACCTGAACTAACAATTGGAGCACAGCGAACTGTTTACCGTACTCTAGTCTATATAAATTGTTTCTAGATTTTAATCAGTATTAGTATATAAACACTCGATTAAAATGTTGTTACCAAATTCTCTCCTTGGACAATTCCTAGCTATCGTAATAATATGTAATTTTGTAAACAAGTGGCTTTACAACTATGGCCGACATGCTACTTTTACAGATAACGGTAGCCAGCGAAACTTGTATTATTTTTACTTTAATAGCAAGAGCAGTTTTGAATAAAGAGAATAGCGCTTTGGGTGTGGCGTGGCCGTGATAGTAGGTCTGAAATTTGCATTCGTTCCATCGCTGACAAAGCAATACTTTCCTGCCATATATATGTATGTATACGTATGTATGTATGTATACATGACAGATGCTTTGCTGGTATGTTCAGTCGATTCTGTTGTAAGAAACCTTTCTCTGAGCGAGTCAAAGTCTCTTGGCTGGGAGGAAAAAAGGTTCAAGGTTTTAATATAAAGGGGTTTCTTTCATGTTTTCACTGCTACCCCAACTAATGACGTTACTCGTCTCGTTTCACATAGACGCATATAATGACTTCGTCAACTTTGTGGTCACTTGGCCTCAAGAACTGAAATGAACGCAAGCAATAGTTGAATCGAACAGAAACAATTGCTCATCATAGATCAAAACTCTGAGTAATCGAAAATGTCTCACTGTGTCAGTTTTCTGTGATAATTATCTAAATTTAAGTAGCTCAAATTCATCATTTTCTCAAAACATAACGAAGAGCAGGACATTCGACTATATATATATATATATATATATATAACGCACAGCTTGGTAGGACTGCGTGTTTTGCGTATAAATGTGGCTTACGATAATGTATCGACGCTGGAGATGGCCTTAAAGACAGGACAAGGAGAGCAGTAGCTTGGAAGATTTTGAAACCTCTGATAGCTTTTTTTTTTTTTTGTTCATACCAGGTCATTCGCCAGCTAACAGCAAAGCGCCGCGTCTCTGAAGGATAAAATGTTGTGTGCGCCAATGCTGCTGATAGCTAGCGGGTGGGCTGATTCCGTGTCTGTCTGTCTGTGTGTTTACCAAAATGAATTGCCCCATCTACGGTACAAATAACAGTATCGACTCCATTAAAGCAGCCGGCATTATCGTTTATACAAACAAAAGAGGATTCCGAAAGAAATGTCTAAGGCTTGACATGATCAGGAGAAATAGGGTGGACGGTCGGTGCGAGATGTTTGTTGTGGCTGTGGTGGTACTCTATCGTTCGTTTTTTGGTGCGTTTACCGCGGCTGATCGTGCTGATGGGTACGCGGGTACGCTCTATGGGCACTCGGTAAGGGGATATCAGAGAGTTTAGCCCAAACAAGATCAACACTTGCTTAGTAATGAAGGTTTCCCGCCGCACATAATTAATAAAAATATAGAATGCATGTAAACGCACGTAGCTAGGGGGTAGGGCAATGTGAGGCTTTGAAAAAGGCTATGTTTTTTTCTAGCGACGCCCAAATCTTCGTTCGTGCGATCACGAGGGCAAACAACCCAGAACAAACTTCATCGGGCAAACAGGCGCCGATAAGATTTGGACGAGCGACGCCACAAGCGATTAGTGATTGTGAGTCAACAGAGCGAGAATCAATATATAGTCTCGACTTGTTGGAATGGAACAGGAGAGAGAGATCTACGTGAATCACAGCGAAGATAGGTTTTATTACAACCTATGAAAAGCTTTTAAAAGCTCACATAGTCACTATTGAATAATCTACCCGGATTTGAAACTTTAATTGAAATCTACTGTTCTCCATCTGATCGAGAACTATCCCCCATATGCGTTAAACAGTTGCCCATTATTTCAATAAGCTAATAATCACATATACTCCCTATTAGAAATATCCTGTGGGTATCTACCACCTAGGGGTCGCTCAAATACAAAGAGATGGTGGACAACTTGGCTTTTGACCCAACTACTGTCGCATGACGACTAGCATATATTGCGGCTCCTACTTTGCCTTGATCCGTCCATAGACACCCTTATTACTTGCTTGCTAAAAGAAGCCATCTTGTGCTTGTTACTGCCGTTCACTGTTTCCGTGTGTTTCGTTTATGATACTCGAGTGCCGTTTCAATTCTACATCTATAGGTGGATTGACAAACATATCTTGCGATAAAAACATTGCATAGTTGTACTCAAATACTTTTCTCCATATATGTATATATATGCACAGCGGAATATGCAAAACGACACTCACTGCGATAGATGTTCTATCGGTTAGTCGATGGGGAAAGTTGATTGGCAAAGCAATATAGAGAGCTATCAGTCACGAGTAACAGGGCGCACTAAGCTACCAGCTGCTGCGACAGCTGCCTCTTTGGATAGAACAATACTTTACACAATAACCGCGTCTGTTTCAAATTAATGTGTAAATGAAACGAGTCCTATAGAAGCGTCGTGAAATTGGAGAGTGGGCCTCCGCTCATATAGACGGCAATGTGATATTCGATTACATGCATATAGCATGCAGGGGTACACACAAGGCACCGGCTAGAAATCAAAGGTTACCAAACCTACGTGCACTCCAATCAACCAACACGATAGAATCCTGCTGAAATCAAGGTAGAATTATACACACTAGTTTTCAACTATACTCTTACAATATCTATAATACGTTTAAAAAACTGATTTGAAAACAGTGATCGATAGAGCCTTCGTATATTTCAACCCACCTCTAAATCTCGTCGTATATTTTTGTGGCATCGTTAGGTTTTTTAAATGGATAGGTGTTCAGCATGTTCACGCAGCCTTGGGCTTTTCTTTTGAGCATTTGCCTGTCGGGGCTGATACAGGGTCGTAGCTTGCTTCCATCAGATTTGTGAATTGATTCGGCCTTTGAGCAACGTATTGGCTGTAAAATTATTACAAATGCGCCCTTTTCTATGGTTTCAATAGAATACAAACATGTATTAAGAACAGTTTTTTTTCAGTTACTCATAAGTAGGTAATATATCTAGCTTTTCTACACTTAGTTGCTCGCCGGCAGCATTCGTCCAAACTATGGAGAACAATTAAGGTCAACTCTGACAGCAACGCCAGTTGCTGTCTGAAATTGCATCCGATGACACTTATGATCTTTATATATTTCAATTTAGAAAAAGGAAACTTGTTCATAGCAGGTATAGTATAAGGAGAGGGCGGAACAAAAGTTTAAGGATAAACAGAAGGAATTATTCCCTGTAAGGTCAAATGGCGTTGGCTCTTTTCCACGGAACACTTATTTCGAACACAAACACACTAGCCAGGTAATCAAAAAAGGGTGTTGGCATCAGCTAGACCAACAGAGATTACCGTTAAGGTGGAAAGAAGTTCGTCAAAGGACAGGGAGCATGGCTTGACGTAATGGCATAACGATAGGCTTATAGGTGAATTTAATCCATGGTGGCTGTTTATTACTATTATTTTCGGTATCCTTCGTTCCACTTGATCAGAATTGTGCGCCTAGGTATATTACGCTCTGTGCCGATGCGGTCAGTTTTGTTGATATGCGCACGTTCGATCTCATAGGTGCTTTGTCAGCTCTTATAGTTGTTAATTCTGCTATTATTATTATTGATGGTGACAAATCAAGTTATTATTGAAGTCTCTATAGCGAAAGAGACGACGCGGACAAAGTGAACGAGGGCGCTAGATGACGTCAGCTCCTGCTGTCCGTGCTCCAACCGCTACCGCCCTGTCAATAACAGAGTAACAGGCACATTCTGTCGGCCGACAAGACAGCCGTAAGAAAGCAAAGATTGCGTCTGTTATGCTCGACGTAATAATAAGTACAGTAGCATTACCACCACTCATAGTGACAAGAAACTGAGCGAACGTTTGCGGTCGCGCATTTATTTGTGCATGTGCGTATGTTGCTAAACGTGACGTCATTGGAGACAACACTTGTCACTAGATGGCGGTGGTCGCGCGAGCAGTTACTCGTGCGCGACCACCGTCATACTCGAGCGCTGTTGCTGTTAGCCGGCAACGTCGGGCTGAACTAGCCCCAGTTCTTACGAAGTCAGCCCAGTTGCCCTAAGATGACGATCAACAACAGTCGCTGTTAGCGCCGCGCTGTCCTCTTCTAGTGCTATCGAGCGGCGAACGCCAAGCAAGCAACGCATGACTCCAATGAAGGCCATTTGTACGACATCGAAAATTTCACAGAGGTAAAATTACATATATAATTGGTGACAAAAAATTATTGAAAGATGGAGATCACCTGTTGACGATGTAGTCCGTAAGACAAGGAAAAGATCGCCGGAGTAGTGGGTGTATTTGAATATAGATAGAACTTGGCGTATTAACATAGCAGCGTGCGATCATTCTGTGACCCCAAGTAAGTGTTGACGAAGGGTTCTATCATGTTCGTACTGACGGTAAACACCATAACAAGCAAACTATTACTCGTATAAACAGAAGAAACGCCGCAACATTTAACGGAGTGAGCTAATACAAACAAAGTATCTATTCAGCCTAATTGAGCCTAAGAGAGTTAATGTTGTCGGAAAGAGCTTAAGCTCAAATTAGATCAGCACCCCGATACCGGCGACCTTTGGAACAATTGGCAATATTCAAATAACCTTTCAGCGGAATCACTTTAAGCTCCATGCGGAGAAAGGCCCGACTGGCGAAACTACTTTGTAGCTTGAATCATCGTCCCTTTTAGAACTACATGTACACAAACCTGCATGCACAGAGAGCCCTTCCCTCCCGTCTAGAAGATTACACCGTCTATCTGCATACAGTGAACTAAAAAGCGATTAAAAAAGGATCAGTCTGTATGGCCTCAAGCAGAGTTCGCTTGAAGGCGCTACACGAGTTCAACTGCAGAACATAAGACAGTTCTCGCTAATTTCTCCTCTTCAGCTTGGAGTCTGTCTATCTTCCACACGTTTTTGCGAAGTGTTACTTGTTGCAACTTAATGCGTTGCATTTCTTTCTGTACGGCTATAGTATGTGCCTTGCGTTTACGGCAACAGTGTTCGACGATCTACGCTGTCATGCAAACATGATGCCAACTGTTGTCAAGAGGGCAAATCTCGTCCAAAAATTGTAGAGAGACTTGTATCACATCTGGCCGGCCTCCTATGCGGATCCTCTCTGCTGAGGAAAGCAAACAACGAATCTAGTAGCGACCGCGTAGCGACATGTTATTGTTTTGTACTGCTCCAAATGAATAAAACATCGTCAATTATCAAACGATAACAATAGTAGAGCTAAACTTTACGGACGCAGACGCTTGTACGTTGTGTTGTTTCACAAACAATATACGAAACGTATTTTTCTTATACTCCACAGTGTATTCTATATATATACACGATCAGCTGAGCACGACAATAGCCGTCTACCGTACAGGGGTTGGGTGTAGGATCGAAGCCGTCTTGTCCCGACATAAACGAATTATAATTTTAATGAATGATAGCGAGGGAAGCGTTTGTGTGTGACTGTCAATGTATCAATCAATTAGGGAATCTTTGATTATTCGGCTTTTGAAACAGTCTCGTAGTTTAATCAAAATCAGCAGATGCCAGGATAAACGATCATTTCAACATGGCTTTTGAAAACAGACATATTTCTTCGTACCGTGCTTCTCGCACTACAGCTAACATTGCAAACTGATCTCAACGTACATGACTCACATCGGACAGCTAACAACAGTGGGAATTAGGCTATGACATTAGTTAGCGCAGAGTAAGAATCACGTAAATAAGTTCCAACGAGCAGGTTCGTTCGATTTTTTCACGCGACGAACTTCGCTGCGTCTATGAACTGGTTTGCAGTTTGAAGTATCTAGAGAATACGGAATGAAATCTGGTTTCAGGTACGCTTGCCTTCAAGTTTTACGGGTCGACGTGAACATAATTTCCATTAAGTCATCCACCAGTAATATTTATGAAATATCCTTTCGACACACTGTTCGTAACTTATCTGTTATATCATAAAAGCAAACTCGCAGATAATAACGGTTGTACCCGGGTGAAGGTCATGGCTAGGAGCCGTAACGATCCAAATCCCTGGCTGCCGAAATGGGTACGGTAATATTATCATCACCAAAATCCACCCCAAACGATGTTGCCCAACAAACGAGTTTCGTAGTGATAATTTGCCGTAGAAGGATGCTGACTATTCAATACCATGTAATCATACATATATTAATTAGATCAATTCGCTTCTGATGGTATATAGGCGTCAACGCAGTTGACCATTGGCAATATCAGCAAGCAAAACCCAAGATTATCTTTAAGTTACAACGCCTAATAAAGAGAATAAACTATGAATAGGAAACGTGTTTCTAGAAAAAATAATTGATCAATCGTATTATTAAGCGTAAGCGACCAATACAGATCTAATTAAAAAATCATTATTTGTCATAGGTCTATCTATTATATAAAGCGATCTTTTTAAACCTCACAGATTTATCTCAGCCGATCCGTGAATCATTCAGCGGGGTCTGCCCACTCCAGCATTACGAATGAGTCATATTCGAACCATCTTCGGCGTCAATCAATCAATCACAAGCGTAAAATTACTATAATGTTCCGGCCGACGTGATCGCTATCACCCTTATTAGTATTATTATCTCCTAGCACCTTGTTTGCAATCGAACATACGTTCCTGCATCAATTGCTAACAAGCAATCACGATAGCGCGAATGCTACATTTCTGGGCTGGCTTGTGACAATGCCTGGTACAGGCTTCATTAACTATCGATTTTCAAAGAAGTGCCCCACCCCGTCCCGCCCAGTAGACGGCGATCTCGGTACTGGAGAAGGCGATGAAGGGCCTGCATCGTAGCCAGAACGGCGCTCTTAATGGGCAAGGCACGTGACAGAAATATGGGTCGGTACCGAAGTTGTCTCCAGCCGCGAGTGAGCGCTCGTCATTAGTGACAACACAGCGTCGCGCCGCAACCGAAAGCATTTCTAGTCTGGTGAAGTGCTACAATCCATTATCCGCTCGTTTTTAGGCCCACTGGATTTTCTTGTAAATGTTGTAGAGCTGCTGATCATTATCGTCGTTGGCAATTTTATGTTTAGGCTTCTTTCGGCAATAACTTGTTTTGTACTCACCCTTGTTAAGGAAAATACTATGAGATCACATTGACCACAAACTGTAATAGACGTCTGGGGAATATGGTTTACGTCGGATTGCTATTTCTATATGGTTCGGCTAGTTTAAAATACGGTCTTCAGGGGTACACGGCGCACCCGAGTGTGTGAAAGGCTTGCCAAGTAGAATTGATCGACAAGTTCTTGAGTGAGACGGACGGAAGTGAGGACGTTGTGAAATTCAGGTGGCATATATTCGGCTATCGTAATGCGAATGCCAAGTGTGTATAGAAGAGAGGCATCAGCAGAAAAAGTAGGTCTTTAATTATTAAGTCCGATGTGTAAGCCAATAGTGCTAGATCCACGTGAAAAACCGCCACAGCATGTAAAAGTAGCAAATTAGACTGAAAGATAAAATATCGATAAACAAAGTGCACCAAAATTGAAGATAAGCGGCGGTAATAGTTCCGTTCAGTTTATGAGTAAATGCTTGTTCTTTCCGCGGCACTATTCCGTTTTTCTGCTGCCCTTCCTTGTAGAGGCTGTGGGAACAGTCAACGATAGATTTTGCAGAGAATGAATGGTGTCCGCAGCCCCGGAGAAAGCCGATGGGACTAGTTTAATGGGGTAAGCTATTAGAATTGCTTCTGCCGGGCATACTAAGCAAACCGCATTAAAGAAGTCAGGTTTGTCGCAAAGCAACTGTCAGCGGTAAGGTGGGTCAGCGGTGGGGCTGGGTCGCGTTGACACCAACTAGTCTGACGAACAAGGTACCAATGGAGAAGGGAAGCACTCAGCTCGTAGCCGTAGCGATGGTGATAGCGTTTGTTGCTGATTTCGCTCATATTAAGAGGAGTAGCGGTAACTCGGTCATTGTCGGAGTCATCGCGACGAAGGTCCTGTACAACGAATGTAGGTTGCATTGCTGCACGCCTGCCATCACTTTATCATCATAGCGTGCACTATGGGTCTATATTTGACCCTCACTACAAATTTGTAGCACAGCATGCATCATCTAGAAGTGCTATTCGCCCAGTTTCATTTATTCAACAGGTATTTAGTCTCGGCAGAGAAGCAGCAGCAACTATGTTGAAAATGGCGATAACAACATGTGTGGATGCTACGCTCGAATAGAATAGAATTTTGCACGAGTTACGAGAATTGATGGCTTGAAATAGATGCCTGTGATCGAAATAAGGCAAAACTTACAAAAATGCTCGTCGGACGGGGAGCAATAAAAGACGATTAGAGACGACGGGGTTTAGTGCAAGTAAAGAGGACAGCGCGAGTCCACTCTGCCATTTGCCATCGGAAGTTAAAGTAGGATGACTTAGCTTTTTAGCCCTCTATCTTTGACTGCATCTCGGTTCTACTTAAATGAACAAGAACAATTCAAAGCCTTCATCAACGTCCGACTGCTATGATTGCCACCGAGCCTGGCATTCCTAGCGAGTGTCCTAGTAAATCAGACATAATTGCATTCATACATTGGCACATACATGCGCTATACTATTCTAGCGTGACTATTTTACGTACTATTCTTCACCACCTATGTCGTGGCACTGGCGTGCTGGCAGTGAAATCGGTCAATAACAGGAAGTGGGTCACGAAACTCGTATCGTGCGCGGCCCCCGCGACGCCGTACGGGACTAGCACATTTTAGCGCGATCATCCCTATTCTAGCATCGAAAGCATCAGTAGCAGCTGCCGTCGCAGGAGCTAACCCGAGATATCTGGCCGTATCCACGCTCCCTTATACTTAGCGTGAACCGCTCTCCGCGAATTTGCCGTGAATGGAAGAAGTACTGTGTGACAGTACATAGTAGGCTAAAAGAGAGGGTCGTACTTGCAGTGAAGTGGACCGAAAAACACGATAACCATAACCAGAGTGATGATGATTATGAGTGTTATTATATGCAGGCATGTTTGTCGCTTTAGTCGTCGAATCAGATATGGTGCAACTATAATGGGGCAATTCGTTAGCATCAGCAGGACGAACATGTTGAAAGAAAAAGGTCTGAATTGATTATTTCAACTACCACTTGACGTATCATATAGCGTACCATTGGACATAATGAATGGAAGACGTAATGCAGGTAAAATTCAATCAATCAGTATTCACTACTTTCTCCCCCAATAACAATACTGAAAAACGGATTGCGGTTAAAAAAATGAAGCGTTTAGATGGAACCCAGCCCAGATCAGTCAGTCACAGATGTTTCGTCTCGTTCACTATCTGTAGCATTATGCCTTTGTCATACATTTAACTTGATTAGAATATTTTGCCTATCATGGATCCAGAATCCAGATTCTGTATGCGCCACCCAGTGATAATCTACAGTTCATTATATAGCATCACTTTTTCTATGAGGTTGAAACACGCGGGATTTCCCGCGTTGACTACAGTAGCATATAACTTTGTTGTTATAACTTCGTAGAACCGTATTGGTCACTGGTAGATTAAAACAGCCAATTCGACAGTTTTATCTATCTGTCTACCATTCTATTAATGTCTGAATGTGCGGGTTTGTCCGACTCGAAACGACCCCTTAGAACGCACGGATTGGGCCGATTTTCTGTGGGTCGCTTATCTGCCAGCCTATATCTTTTGAAACTCCTATGAGCACTTCCGCTAACAAATGCCTATTAATTGGTTCCTACGAAATGAAATACCCAGATTACTAACAATACTTCCAATGAACGATTCTCTGAACATCACTCGTGTTATCAAATGAGGGAGGATGCCGACGTTACGCACTTCCTCACAGGATTTCTTGACATTTAGATTGTCACATTATAATCTACCACTAGAGGATAGCCCACTGATCATCCTCCGTCCAGACATTAACAGCTAACAGAATCAGCTGATTCAAAAAAGCGCGCAACGTATAAAGGTAAGAGCAATCCTAAAGAGGGATCTTCAGAACTAAGGAGTTAAACGAAGTTTGCGTATAACAATATATAATTCCGACGTTGCCTCTATTGATCAGCTCTTTACCTCTATACAGGTAAAGTGGGTTTAATAAGAAAATGGGTGAGAGGCGAAGCCTACGGGTCTGTCTAATCGACATTGTTACGTTCATCTAAGCCGACATCGAATTTGTCTGAATCTGATTTAGTCTGATGTGAAAATTATGTTAGCGCCCTACATTTTGTGTGCGCTGACATTCTATCTGTAACGCGTATGCCGAGGCCTTTAGCTAACATCGCGCTACATGTTTGATTCAGCAGCAACAGTATAACAGGAAAAGTGCAGGGTAATGACATGAAGAGGGCAAATAAATACATAATAATAATAATGATTGGGTAGCGTGGTATTTTGTTGATAATAGTCTTGTTGTTGATACGAATATGCTCTATCACTATATATATATATATATATATATATATATATATATATATATATATATATATAGAAAACTACAGTACGACATTGTTAGTTCACCTACACAGATATCCAGCGTGTCGATAAGCTAAATTCAGCAGCATGTGAGCACGCCCTCACGTTAGTTTACAAATCTGCAACTATTACTAGGGGCTGTCGTGGCATCGGCCATAGCAATTAGAAAAAATAACATCGGCAGTAGAAGTGGCGTTAATAAACTGATTGGTACACGCATTTATTGATTCAATCACGCGGTTTACACCCTCGCCACTGACCCACGCCGCTGTCTCAGCCGCCATAGTCATATGTGTATTGAGCGTGAGCGTTACGCTCGAACATCTTGAGTTGTTTGGATCATTTTGAAAAAAAGAAAAAATATATAATAGTTTTACTGCTTTTACTGTCTTCGTCCAGCCACCAGCTCTACGATTAATAGCATCCAACATAGCGGCCATCACGTTCGAATGGTAGCAGACGGTAAATCCATCGATGGTAGCGATGTCAGCCGCACCCATCAAAGACAGTCGACGTGTTGTAGCAGTAGAGGCTGAAGAACAAGTAGGTGTTGTTACGTTGTTCGCAATTAATAGGCTATCGGTCGTGACACATGCAGCATCCTATCGTCGTTGGGAAGACCGTTATGGAAGACAACAATGGCCAACAACAATTACGACATAAAACCAAGCCAAGTCACGTAGATACGCGCACACGCACATTTGTGCGAAAATACCATTCAGTTGTATTAGACACTATAACGTCACAGTTTTGTCATTGCTTGTCTATTTAGGTTCATCATACCCAGCACCAGTAGCGACGATGGGCCGCACCACGTCTGACTACTGACCACCTAATTATAGTTGGGAGAGGTGTTTACTCGTCATTAATCTACCACATTTCTGATTTGGTACGATTTCCATGTCCAAATACGATGTATGCAACGCTAAGCTGCGCCACCGATTCACATTCAGAATAAGTATAAAAAAAAAAATAGCAAACACCTCTGTTTTTTAGTGTATGGATTTATTGAAAAATACGGTTAGCAAACACAAAAAAAATTGTTGTTACTCCCGTCTTTCGGAAATTAAAATAGATAAAGCCACCCGACCTGATGTAATTTAGCTTGAAATCATTGTGACCTATGTTTGTTTAGTTCTACAGCAGCCGTGATCAAACGTTTATAGTGCAGCCGATTACAGGATAGAATAAGATCTATTTTTTTTTAGCTGAATACCGTCCATTGTTGTTGTGCTCTGATTAGGTTATTATTATTACAATTGTTGTTCTATGAAAAGTGTATGTACTATTTATACCTATACATATGCGGCGATCAATATTGAAGCCTGATGGTTCCTCAAGAACTTCCGTAACATGTATAGCTTTAATTACGACCCGCAGTATAGATGACATAACAACAAATAGTCAACAACAGCGAATGCATTGGATGGTTCGTCACGATATCACCCGCATTGCAAAAATCGTCTCTAAGCGCGACTCACTGGCCTCTACTGGAAATATACCGAGGCGGCTTCAAATTTATTTTATTTTTTTAATGATGTTATTGCTGAAAGATTACTTGTACTGAAGTTGCTAAGATACTTGTCTAGACTAATCTGTTGCACACCAATGGATTTGGCCGACAGTCTGTTTTAAAATATCAAACAATATTGTGATGTCTTGTAAATAGCCGTTCGGTGTAAAAAAGTGAGATCGATAACCTCAACGGGCTACAGGCTATTACAGAAAAGCTGCGTATCCAATTTAACAAAATACGTGTGCCTTCATATAAAGCTATGCAGGCAAACATAAACTGGAAGGATAAACTGGTAGACGGGTGGATAAGGGTGATCGTAGCTGTCACACCAATGGCTACCGTTAATAGATACAACAACTGCAGATTGCTATAAGAACTATAAGTTGTTTTGAAGCTATCCACTGTTCCTCGCACTATGCCTGTTTCCTTTTAGCGTTATTATGACCTTCCTATTGTAGCCTGATACCCGTTTTACAGGAAATCACTGAATGAAATTAGCATTCTCTCGTATCTGTCGATTAAGATAGTCGATAAAAATATCAACGATTGACAAAGCCTACAAGGTGGTAACGAATCCATCGGACTGATATGTCCGTCGCTCTTGCCCCCTGCCGCACGGCAGGCCGTGTGCCCGACGTTCGTTCTCGGCTCAATTAATATCCAAATATTCTTCAATCCACAAGAAAAAATCCACCTAAAGTCAAACCTTTCTATAGGCACTGACTCTCGCTTGAGCAGATAAGTCAACTACATAGAGAAATTTAGAAAAAAAAACGCATATTCAACACGTGCGTTGCAACCGACATGATATTGAAAATTTTGCGTGTTAAAGCTCCAATTCTAATCCGTAGAATACTGCTAAACATGACGAACTTTTTATGTATTGATATTTACTACACAAATTAAGAAAAAAGTTCGGCTACACTAGAATAGTGCTTACCCCTTCAGTGACTGCAATCTGGAGACACGTTCGAGTTCGTTTAAAGGATAGTGCAAACTTTCAGTACCATCCTAGCACGATTCGAACTGTATTTGTTCCCGCACAACACCTAATCCGTACATTGCACATAATCAAAACATGCAAAAAGCAATTAAAGTAATTCGCCACGAAGCGCTTGGAGATACGTTGAAGACAGACGTCGTAAATCGGCGGCACTTGCTTAGAGAGTCAAATCGGAGGGGAACTTCAGACGTAGTTTTCAGCATATCGAAGGCGGGCCAAGATTCGTATGTGCAACAACATATGCTGCTGCTGGCACCTGGAATCCATCAGCTCTTACGTCGAAACTGAACACCACAACGGGGCGCAATGGCATGGACGTTGTATAGTTGTCTACTGTGAAAAAAAGCGGACGCTAACAATGCGTGACAGTGTCACCACGAACGCAGATACGGATACCCGTAGAGACTACGGCACGTGGACGGAGGAAATGAATGTACAAGTAAGTGTCGGTGGCTAAACGGGTAGAGAGCCGACATCCGACATACTTGAAAGCGAAGCGCATGCGCCAGCTAGCGTACTCTCGCCCTTGAGGCTCTGACGTAAGTAACCCTCACCAGTATATTTCGTCAAGTCATGACGACAAAGGAAGCTTTGATCAAGTACCTCATATAGGCCTGATGATGTCATGAACTAAGGCTGACCGCTGAGTGGCCTGACAGTTCAAACGCAAACGATTCCAAAGAGGAACTGATATAATATTACAAGTTTACCAACAACATCAAAGATAGACGCAAAGTGCTCGATGTACCCTCGCTCTCTCTCCCTCTCTCCCTTGTTTTTCCATCAACGTAGCCGTGAAGCTAGATGTCATTGGGAATTATATTTCACGTTATTTAGCTACGCGTTTGTTTGGATTTTAGATTTTTGGGTGTATAGTCATCTAGAACGTATTCATAGGAAGCAGCTTTTTTCTGCACAGATACAGGCTGCGTTTCTGTATTCATTCTACTATGGCAAGTGTTGATTCCGTGTCGACAAAGGGGATGCAACATCTGTTTCGATGTTTTATTCGAACAAATAGACATCTGTCATTATTTAAAAGATTTCTATTTAATATCCAACCCACAAATTTAATGAATCTTTCCTAGGCTCCCTCTCGTTGGGATAACGCTCGTCATAGGGAAGTGCTCTATTTTGTTGTCTCTTTATGGCGGTGTTGTCTCAGAGCAGTGGCTAGAGGTCATTTTCACAGTTTGATATCTGAGATGGCGGGGGCGGGGGCGGGGGCGGTGTCTATTGAAATAGATTCTAGCGCTTATTTTATTGAATCTTATATATATATATATATATGGTTGACACTGGCGAGTGTCACTTCATGCCGTCACGTTTTTTTCATGTTTTTTATCCGGTACTTTAGCCGCTAGGCATTACTTTAGAAGGCTGGTCCTTCTTAGGATCAAACGAACTTTGTCTACGTCCGGATTCATACGTGTACGATCACGTGCCCCTAAGCGTAGCAGATAAACACGTTACCCACTGCGCTATCACGAAGATAACATAGAAACGTGGACAGATTTACTTCTTGATCAGTACGGTCATCTAAAAAGCAAACAACGGAGACGTTACCTTCACCAAGAGCATCATGTGAATCATCGGCCACTCAGAAACTACCCGTATTCTTGTAATAATTGATCATTGCCATGACGGTTCTCACTGCATACATTATCATAATTCTAATTTATTTGCGATTTTCGTTTTATTAGCGATGATGGCTGAAAAGGATGATCCAATCACTGCAGCTTCCGAGCTAAAATGATAAACGGGCTTGAGTTTAAACGTATCGTACACAGCCACGATGTTAATAACACCGAAAACATTTCTAGCTGCCACAGTCGCCGCCGTTTGCGTTCCCTGATATTGCCGCTATTATCCGGCCATATTAGATAAACAGCAGTCTGATAAACACTAACAGATAAATAGCGGTCAGCGCTATTATTTACTATCCAATTCGTTCCCATATATAATTATGATAATAATAATAGTAGTACGAAGCAGTGTTCTAACAGACAAAGTCTTCATCATCAGCAATGAATGCTGATGATGATGACTTTGTCTATATTTTCTAGATTTGAATCAGCTGCACTGTCTTTCCCTAGCCGTCAACGGATTTCATTTGCGGTGTCCGCTTCGGTGTGCGTTTTGATATATGACGGCGCAGTTATATAATAATGTTGTAGCATATGTGACTGCCTGGCGTCAGTATGTTTACATCTCCGTCTGTCTACTTTCCTGTTTGTTTGCCTTCTCTTTCATCTATCTTCTGATTTTTCGCGTGCAATTCATGGCTATCATTCGCGCGTCAACCCGGTCAAGAGTACATGTTTCAATGTTTTCCCCCCAACTGAATGTTCTTCCCAATAGCCAACAATAATTTCTGCTGCTGTTTGGAGGTCTGGAATGGCCGATGGCCAAGGCTACCCGAATATAGTAGCGACAATGCTTAACGCTCACAAAAACCTGATAGAGATAGCATTACATCAACGAGATTTAAGCGTAGACAGCTGCCCCTTAGGGCATCCTATAACGTATCGCATATGGGCCGTTTTACTCTTTGTTTGTGCATTTTTTCACAGCTTGCAGCTGTGAGGAAAAAGAGGACGCACGAGGGACTAAAAATGTAAGAGCCATTCTGCTCACCACAACTACAAATATTTAGTATCTGAGTGTATTAGGAATAAAAGTGGCAATCGTCATCATCGTGGTGTCGGCGGTCAGCGGTCGGCTGTCATTTTCACAAAGGGGGGTTTGTTGTTTTTGTTGTTGTTGGTAGCGACGCTCGTCAGTCAGGTAGTCTGTCAAGCAGTCACGTGCGAGTGGGACTCTCCGAGCCGCTACTCCAGCTCTTCTTCCTTGTAACCCTCCAGAGCCCTAGCTGCATCTGCCCCTCTGTTCTGCTTTTAGTCGTTCCTACATTGAGAGCTTTACCCGGTCAATCCTACCGTACCCAGTCCGCACTCGGACACAAACACGCAGGGATCATACAGGCACGTTCACGGACCCAGACATCACCAACTATCTATTCCCAGTTATGTCCCGACTAACGGTGCTCGCTACTCTTCCCCTCAGCGCATCCCTTTCTCCGGTTCCCAACTCATCTCCGGGCGCCAAACAAACTCTCACTCACCGTTTTTAGCCCCGGGTCAAGGAACCTAGGTGACACCCACCTCCACCTACCCGTTCTGCCGGTAGTCGGGTCGGCTGAACTAAGACGCCAACCAACCGGAAGCATGCTCTCTTTTCTAGTGGTCGCCGCGGTGCTGGCGTTCGGGTTGGGGCAGGTGGTGGGGTGCCGGCCGACAGAGACAGCTCCCGTGCCCATTCCGCCCTCTCGGTAGTGCGCCGCTGCGACCGCCGGCGTCGTCATCATCAGCCTATTCATGGTTGCCGATGTTCGTATAGTCGGCCCGTTGATCGCTACGGCGGCCCTTTTCGAGCGTGCGTCGGTCCCGGGTCAGGTGTTCGACTTGCTACCACTTGTTTCGTTTTAGGTCTCAAGGCCGTCGCTACCATCGAGCGACCAATCAAGTACCAGCAATGGAAGGGTCAGCTGTATAAAGGCCTTCAGTTGCTAAAGGTTCTTATGACAGCGGCGACTGCGGCCGCCGTAAGCGGCAAAGGCCCTGTCACAGACGCTGACTGCCTAGGTTGTTCCCGTTCAAGAAGGCAATGCAGCGATCAAAATAATAATAATAACTATTGTTCTTACAAACACATAAGCAAGTGAACGAATTATAGTAACTGTTTGGTATTGTGGCAAAGTCCAGACAAGACTTGATAGAATCAGAAAACCAAATACGAAGCAGCGAATCCTACAGTCGCTATAGGATATTGTTGAATTCGCGGTACTACAATGTGGATAACGCTACACGCACACATCTACCGGTACATTAAAACAGCCCTAATTTGATGCGTGTAGAAACTTGCGTGAATGTAACATCAGTGTCTCACAAGGCACATCCATATATCGAATGATAGAAGTATATCAACAACGGAGATATGGCGTAGAGCTAACATACGTACAAATACTGTTGTAAAAATGTTGCTATTGTTTTAGCATTATCACCTGTGCGCTGTTGTTGTTGTGGCTGTCTCTAATCGATTGTCGACTAATTTAATCTGTGCAGATTTGGCGTGATTGTGTGTTGTATTTGTTTCTGTTTTCCGATCTGGTCTGATCTTCGAACTGTGTCTTAATAGTTGGTTCGTTTAACCGAAATAAATTCGTTTATGTTCATTGACAAGAATCTTCAGACCATGATGCCATGCTGCCGTGTATATGGTTGAGTCATCACACTGCATCTAGCTGATACGCAATGCTATAATAGCTACGGCAAGCGTCATCATGCATCGATTAGGGTTAACTAAGTTGTAACGGATCGTAGTAAGACAGTTGAAATAGATGTACCATATTAGATCCCACGATCGGCTTGCCGCAGTCTGTAAACCCCATATAGTTAGAGCAATGTTGGTCTTTGCGGTGGCAAACGGTATCGCGATTAAACTATGTAGCTATATATACTGTTACTGGCCGTCACAGTCTATGAAACGATTGTGATGGCAGCAGCGTACGATTCACCGGGAGGTTAACGGAAAGGAGACAAAACGGCAGGAAGGAGCGATCCTTATGTAAATAAAACATGCAGCTAAGGACCTCTTTTGACGTATACCGATTGGGAAAGGGCGCTAAAAGAAAAAAATGCCGCGATACCGATTAAAATATTCAGCAGATATGAAGAAACGGCTTCACCTATCGTAACCAAGTATGCATACACAGCTGGGATAAATACGTAATGGTTGCAAGCTTTTTTTTTTCTTTTTTTTTTGTTTTTATGTATATATAACTTCTATCTCTGTTTAACGGATATTATCAATCTTGCTTCAAATTGTTTGTTGCCGTTATCGGGGTACGAGTTCGTATAGATTTTCTAAAGCTAAGAGGGTTTCTGGTTTCCGGGCGACGGTGACTATGAGGCAGAGTACATGATTCACAACGCGGACCCACAGGGCCTTAACTAACAGCTCGCAATAGTCTTACCAGAAGGACAGCGAATTGAAGTAGTCAACGACGAGTGAAGCCACGAGTAGACGAAGTAACGATCGAAATTATCCTGCCCTCCAACGAGCGAGTATCAATTCAAACGGGAGAGACCTCTGGCAACGTATACAGTTTCAATCAAACGAGAAACCGTTAGCTTCGGATTCCTTCAGCCAATCTGGTGCCCCCTCATTTGTCCAGTTAATGTTTTCTTACTACGTCGATACGTTCATCGCACTTCCGAGGTCGATGACTTCATCTTGGCCCGTTTGACTTCAGGATTCGCCGGTTGCTTGGCTGTACTATAGACAAGGAGTCTGACAGGCGATGTCGACAGCTGCGGACCTCCAGGATGAAGTAGGTGTAATAGGTTTCTACACCGGGATCTATTTGGTAACTAAGCCATGAAGTTAACACGGAAGCATCTAAACTTAGCAATGGAAGAATATATCTAAACGTGGACCACCACTCTCATATTACACGTACGGTCTATGTTTGTGGATTACATTATATCTCTGTAAACCTCTTATGCAATGGATGTTGTCACATTCAGACATGAGACGCACCGGTGCAGTAAATGAAGACCAAGCAAGCATTACTTTATGATCCCGATCACCTACGTAAGCGATGACCATTGTATTGTTGTTGTAGATTTGTTTTACTGGAACCTGCTGGTAAATCGGACGGTATTTTGGAGAGAACATAATCTCTAATCTTTGGTTACGCAACAGTCGTGCGTATTATATAACCAGAAAGTATCTGTGCTAGCGATAAGATATTGCTAGCGTATCGATCGTCCATGTATTCGATTGTACGAGGCGACGATGAGGAAGACCTCTAAATCGTCGTTACTTTACAAAAAATACGTCTAGCAATAAGCAGACGGCTATTGAATGTTTTCACATGTTTAATTTCGTCGCTCGAATTTAAAAAGTTATAGTGTTGTTGTCATCGACTTGGAGACCAAGTAGAGCAAGAACGACATTTGTTTTTATTGGTCCAGTGGCAGTATCGACATTTGTGCGGACACGGTTCCAGTATACTAGAGACACACCCATTATAACGTTGTCAATGCCATTAGTCCCCGATTTTCAGATGAATTCTCCAGCTGCATTCTGTGCCTTTATATAACACCAATCTAATTTCATTGCCCCACAAAAATCATCCAGAAACTGATTTTATATTTATATATAATTAGTAGTTTTTATACTTAGTATTCACTAGTAGTATAGTGAAATCGGGCAGCAAAAATATCTAGTCATACCGAGCATTCGGATTGTTCACGGTTGATGCGGCAGCAATGCGTTCATACATTTTATTGACGTATTTTATGTGTGAGATGAACGAAATGTTGAACAAGCAATGCTGGAAAATTTAGCTTTGACAAACTCACGCTTTTTTCACTCAGTTCTTCTCAGAACAACATATCAACATCCGACAATACTATGTTTCTGCCCATCTAAAATTGCAGTTACAGATCAATCGGTTCCATTACGTTATCAGAGGGGGAAGGGGGAGTCAGTTCATGGTGGATGATCGACTGTTACATACGATTGTCTAGGCTTGGCGGAAAACTGCGACCTAAGAAAAGCAGTGAGGCCTTCAACATTGGCCTAAACGTTCTTTGATAGGATCCATCGCCCTGGTAGAGAACTGAGCATTGTTACTTTTTTTTTTTCCATATTAGCTACAAGTACAAAGATCAAAATGAGATAAGTTGCAAAATAATATACTTTAGAGTATGTAAGTAAGTAAGAGTAAACGGGCTATGTGGTGTCTAGGACCCTAGGCTAATTTTACTTGATGTTGTAGTGTATTACGCTATCGGTGTGAATCATAATCACTCATATTATAAGCAGTATTAGCACATAGCAACAAACATTTCTTATACTAAAATTTCGTAAATGGGGTAAAAAATGGGTTTGCTGTAAAATCTTGCAGAAAAACTCGGCTCGCTACCAATATGGTTAACTTGTCTAGCCATAATAGTTAACCGGCCAAATGTTCTTCCGCGCCGTTCAAGAACTATGACGAAATGAAACGGCGATCTTTGCAAAGTTCTCAACAATTTATGTTCCTTGAGACTCTTCTGTGACGTGTTCGTAAGCTCATGAGGGCCATTCGGTGGTACATGGATGTCTGCACAAGTGCGTGAGCGGTCAATTAAACTGCAGCACTTAGCAGCAGAGGTTTCTCTTCGATGTTTTCCAAATGTAAGATTCGCAATATTTCCTGAGCCTTTGTTTTGCGCGTTACCCTCGGACCTCTTAATCGAATGCTCGCTTATTAAGCTTTTTTTTTTCATTACGTAAACACTACTGCTTTGGGTTTACCGGCACGCGAAAGCTTGAGACGTTAACGGTGGAGATGGTGCTGCTTACGTTGGTGGATATTGTTAGTACAGCAACGGTAAGCAACAACAGATTGTTCTCTAGTTTTTTTCATTGGGCGAGCGCCCCATAGCTTTGTTCACTTCCGACCTTCCCTTCTTTCATTTTATGGACAATAGGGGCATTTCGCACTCCTCCCTGAACAAAAGTCCTTGGTAGCATACGACAGAAATCCAGGAAGCGATCGCCGATGCCCCGCCTGCCGCCTGGAAACGCGAGTCGCTCCGACTCTAACCGAGGGGTCATTGAACGTAGAACAGACGCAACTCGTTGAGGAACGAGCAGTGGGCTACTGATATTGCCCCTGTGGCAGAGCCCCCAGTCGGATTATAGAAGAGAAGAAGCGCGACAATAAAGAAACATCAAGAAGAGAGAACTTAATAGTTGTGGTAACGTCTGTTTTGCTTTCCAGCATTTATCCTACTTTAGTCTACGTTTTGAACTTGAGCAGTGGATTTTTGGCTCGTATGAAGACTTGAGGCTGGAAGAGAATGCGGTGTCCTTTTTCTTCTTAGTAGGAAAACAGTGCCGACAATCGCCACACACCGCCATGTCCGTCAGTTTAGCTGTTTGCATGTCGGAAACAATGTCGACGTACGGCTACTAGATAAATTTACAGAGACAGGACAAAAGCAGTTTGCTATATATATATATATATATATATATACATATAGATGGTGAATGAAAATGTGCACATGAATGTGTTGGATAGGTTGAATACGTTTATATGATACACACTGATAATGATGTAGTGGTCGTGACGATTTTTCTTTTGGAAAGGACTGATTACATGTTTTATTTTGCTTAATAAATGTGTACATACGTATGTTGTGAAGATTTAGCGTAAGCAACAGAGCACATTATTAAGTATACTATTTTGTTACAGTGCTTTACGCGAAACGAATATCGAGTTAAGTAACTACTTTATCTAAATAGCGTCTGACTTGCATTCTATTTACGGAGAGTGGCATTACTATTACAGATTCAAAAGGAGCTATAATTTAGTGCTATCATGAATTAACTTTATGGGCAAGTGTCAAAGGACGCCCGGACAGCTGAAGCAGGCCCTTCCCGGAATCATGAGGTGCTTTACCGGGTCACGACTACGGCTCATTTAAGCGCGAAGGGTTCATAGATTAATCAATGCATAGTATGATTATATAGAAGCGCACCAATGACAACAACGATAACCATATAATAATTACTGCATTTTCACAGACCACTATAGTGCCCGTTGTGTATATAATTGAGTAAATAGCACATATCTTTCACATGACCAATTACTTATGCGATCACAAATAGGTCTTCACTCATTATCTATCCAGCGATCAGTAGAATATAAACAGCATCGCCTTTGAACAATCCATTACGTTTCCTATTTTTTTTCGAGGAAGCTGAAAAAAGATAGAGCTGTAGCATGTAGAAAGCGTGATCCTAAGCCTCCTTAGCTTCAGCAGTAGCAGGTATGCCTCTTATCTTCCGTAGTGGTCTACAATTGTCGACCGTGACACCTTAACATTATGCTCTTCTAGTACATTTACCTAGTCACTATAAATGATTCATATCTGCATGAGTGACTTATAGCGACATTTACCTGAGTTCGTAGAGCGATGCGTCAACACATAGATTTGTCACCAACACGCGAGCTCTGCGAAAAGTATTTGCTCTCTTTACGAAAGACCGTGATCATCTCTGACAGTTCAAAAACTGCAGCATCTATCAAGGCTTTCTTTGTCCCAACGCCACTCATCGCTGTCTCGGATCTCTGAAATAAGTACCTCTGACATTTGCGACGCATTACTCGCGAAACCGTTCCGAATGACCTAACACCTCGCCGATCATGCCATCCCGAGTCAACTCCAATCGACCCTGACCTTTTTAACCTGCTAGATAGATCTATCTTTCTATGAGGATCATAAACGCAACGAAAAATCCGAGAAAGAGTACAATTTTTAGAAACTTCTTCAATGATGCTTTCGAGCAAGAACCTAGCTATTCCGAAGCATGGTTGGGGGTGTTAGCAAACTCTGACGATCGACCCTGGAGCTAGCTGTCTACTACGGGAAGTGCATATAGTGGCAGAACAGTTACCAATATGTTTTTAATACCTGCATTGTGTTATCGTATGTGCATTCCTATCAGTTTTACTGGTTAATAAACAATGCCCCATCTACACGAACATTTTGGTAGTCGTACTCATAGTATACAATAATTTCATGGTGTTACTCTATAGCCTTTGAAACCTCTATGTTTCGAGTCTTACGTCCGATATCGCCGCTAGGAATTTCATCAAGCGGGCGGCCCCCAACGAGAAACGAAGCGTGTCTATGCCCAGGTTCGAACCTAGATAGAAATACGTTACCCACTAAGCTATCACGAGAACGATCACTAAAACCTAATGCCACAGAACTGAATTAGAAAAAAGCAGGCTTGCCTGCCGCCAACGACTCGGTAGCCAAAGGCCGAATACAAAGGGCAACATGAAACATAGTGCTTCTAGTACCTTCGAATATACGAAAATTAAACTGTATTTAGTTAACAGTTTATTACTGTCACTACTACTGATAGTAAATTAAAGCACTTGAATTGTCCTGTATACCAATAGCCCGCTGATGTTATTGCCTATATTGCCTAATTGTCAATAGGTGGTATTGAAATGTTTGTGAGTCTTTTACTGCTAGCTACATTCAAAGATGTCTGCAGGCCTGTGCCGGATCGAAGTTCTGACTACGTCTTCCTCCAACGAGTTTAGACAATGAGTGGCGTAGCCGAAAAGGCGCTTCAGTGCCCTAGGGTGGGTTCTGACCCTGCCCTGAGGAACTTGTTACAGCGCGTGCTAGGATTAGAAGCCAGACAACCATCCAGTGAACAAGTCTCTGAAGCCCGCTACGACCACGGTGGCAACACTGCTTCGTATCCATGAAGCGGTTTTATTCGATAGTAGCATCAACAAGCATTTCGTAACAAACAAGCCAACGACGTCAACAGAACAGTACCCAGCAAAGCAAACCGGGTCACAAAGTGGGTCGCCCACTAGTCGTCGTTACTAGCGATACGACCAAACTAAGCCGTCAGCCGTTAGCCAGTCAGCTGGTTGGCTTGTAGCTCCACAAGCAGCCGCAGCAAATAGATAGACCCACATGCTTTGCCTGTTTACCTTGCCAGGCGCAGCACAATCAGCAACAGCAGCTCGCTATGCGTCCGTCTGTGCCTGTTCGTCTGCTTGCGTATGTGTTTGTGTGTGTGTATCACGGCGTTTGTGCGGCGGTTCATCGCTTTGCCATTGACGCAAGAGAATGCTCCGCGTCAGCGTGCGGTATCGTGAAGGTCGCAATGCCGGAAGAGCGGCGGTAGCGCCAGCAACAGTAGTAATAGTTGCGTGTCATCAATGCCATGTTTTGCACCAACAGCATGATCTATTTCAGCTGCTTGTACTTGGGCAGAAGTTCGACGATTAGGGCGACAGCAACGGTTGTAGTAATGTACAGTTCCAGATCATCATACCTAGCCGAGTACACGCATAGGGAAAAAAAACCTGACAAAATTGATAAAGGAACCAGTTAATCAATATTGAAGACTTACTCTAGATTTTCATTTTATGTGCTATCGATTATGCCAAAACGTTAAAGGAAAACTAGCGAGGTATCTTGATAGTGCTTATTTTAAAACGCAATTATCTTGCTTTTTTGTTTAACGCACTGTGAAGTTTCTCTGTAATCATCAACATCTAACTTGGTCTTTCTGCTAAAATCGTTGAAGGCGAAGGAAGGGGAGCGCGGCTTAATCGATTGCATAATATTCCTACCCGGCTCCATATTCATTTGTTGATTGACAAGCGTTTAACTTCCAACAGTTTTTTTTTTTTTTTTTTTTTTTTTATGATTTTGTTACTACTCTAGGTAATGCTGCTCCAGTTCGCCGGTGGAGAACGGATAGATTTACTCTCACCCTTTCCGAACGCTTGCTGTAGCATACGATTGATTCGCTCTTAACATCCCTGTGGCCAGTGACGGAAATGCATCAATTCTAGATCCCGATTATACGGAATGAAAGCACCGCAAATGTTCGAGAAATAGCGTAACAATGATCTGGACGAACAGCAAGTAAAGGGAAAAAAAGAAGAACGAGACTCTTATTACTATCACTACTGAAGATGGAGAAACAGCCCAAAAAATCATCGATAAAATCTGTAGAGACGGATGGAAAGGAATGGAGGTTAATAAAGCGTTATGACACTTGTCGCTGCTGCTCGAGCCGTTAGTTGCTCGCCCATGTCCATAAACTATCAACAAATTTGTCTCATCAGACTACTCCGTTGCTCTGCTGATTTGGACCAGACCGGACGAAAGTAGAGTAGAACAATATTGCCAGTTAAGCAATTCCCCTGCCATATATATATGTATAGATAAAGTGAATCAGCCAAACGAAACTCTACGTCTGCAAGCCCGCCGCACTGTCTAAGTAGCAGAAAATAGACGAAGGAGTGAACTGCCAAAATATAGGTCGACCATTACCGCCGCAGCTATTACTAATACGAGTATCGCCTGCCTGATTATTCCATGGTCAACGGAAACTAGAAGTCTTAGATCTTGCAAACGATATATATATATACATAATGTGTGTGTACATTCTGAGGATAAGAGGCAAGGCACACATTATCACATCTACATTTCCTCTCCCACATACTTGGGTTTTCGGAGGTAAGCGCATACCTAATTCAGTTCTACTTGGACTATGAAATACTTAGAAAATACGTCTCTGAAGCATGATTTGAGCGATAATCTAACACATTTTTTGTTTTCCGTTCCTTCTGCTAGATAGCATGTAACACTTAGTCACGATATGATTTTCTACCGTAGTGTTTACATCTCTAAGCGACAACCTGTTTTACCAGTTTTAGAGATAAGGTGGTGTTTACGTTAAGAAAACAATCTGCTTTTTTCTTCAATAGCTATATAAATTTTAACAACAAATATTTTCACTTGCATTCTTATGCTATACACACACAAATCATCGTCACCGTGCTGACATATGTATCTTGTAACTCTCTGTCTCAGTCTGTTGTAATGGTATTCATGTACAGCTGGGTCTATTATTGTGCCAGAAGTAGCTTGAAGAAGAAGCCTGTTAGTGCCTGTCTCTGTTTTTATCAACAAATTACATAAGAACGCTAGCTTCCTCTGTTTCTCCTTTTCCTTGGGGTCTGCTTCCGGATCCCATACTCAGCCTCAACCTCCGGTCGAACTGCTAGATTACGACGGATACGCTAGTGAAATTCTCCACATCGCCTATTAGGTGCGACCTAACATGTACCCGGCCTAACGACGCCATGAGGCTTGTTGATATGCTCAAGCTGAAGAATCTCGCGTATATGTATGCGTTCATACGATCACTGAAAAGCTACCGATATCCAGCTTGCACTTGCGATCAATTTATTATAGTGTCTTTTACGATTTCGTTAGCAAAAGAAATCCAACTACGACGCCGCATGTTAGCAGGACCACGTACAGGCAACCAAAGATGTCACTACAAGCGTCAACTAACTAGCTCTGTACTGTCATTTTTCAGTTACGTTGGCTACCTATATGAAGATCGAGCTCTACTACTTATATGAAGTGCACAAACATGAGGTAAAAGTAGGAGCGGCAGCGGAAACAGCAACAACAATCATAACATGCAGCCGTAACCCCCCGTTGCTGCTGTACGGGGACTTGCTGGCAGCGGGGCTTTCCGCGTGCCGCCAGGGGCGTTCGCATGGCTTCACAATCCGGGCCTCAACCCGGTTGTTGTCGGTGCCAACCTAGCATACGAGCAGCAAACTGACTCCGATAAGGTGGCATACGCTCGTGTACACAGAACACAGCGGAGAAAAAGCAAGAGAGAATCAGTGGTATTCGGCACAGGGTACTATACACTCCATAGCCTGCTAATGTTCTAGGATGTCACGCTGTGTCTTCACTAGCTTGCACCGCGTATATATCCGTGCGCGTGTGTGTGTGTGCATGTCAGGCAATGTGCCTGGGCATGAGCTCGATCTTGCTGTTGCCCAAAATAAGCCAGTGTTAGTAAACTGCCGATACAAAAAGGTAACTGTTCGCAGTCCTTACTCGAAACTCCAGTTTACTAGCTGCCTCTTAAGGCGTAGCTTAAGCGCTACACTGCTGCCTGGTCCTACTAGCTGGCCTTTTGGTGTGATGCTTCCCCTGCTCTCCTCGTAGCGATATTATCACTACTTCTTAAGCCGGACTGGCAAACTGAGAATAGCTGCATTGTGCCATATATAGAAAACCACATTACTATCGCCTACTGCTGATACCACTACAGCTGTTTACTAATGTCGTATGTAACTAAGTGGGTCCGAGTGACTGCGAGCAGCGGCCTGTGGCCACCAACGGTTCGTGTGTTTGTTCCGATAACGATACTGATACCAACAGCGCTACGGTAACCACCAACGCCGCGATCACCATCATCACGGCTACTTCAACAGAGGACAGTCAGCTACCCCCTTAAATGTTTTTCGACTACTCGAAAGGAATTGTTGACAGAGTACGTAGACCGTGCCAACTTGTGCATTTATAATATAATAGCGGCTATATGTGCAGTCGTGCTTAGCTATTTTCCGATCATTCTGGCCAAGGAACGATGCCTATTCGGATATTAAGGACTAGCTATATATTCCATTATATAGAATTATAGTAGACATACCGTGTCGTCTGAACATGATCGGGCTTCAGCGCGTCGGCAAATCCTCACTGACAACTCCACGCAACTGCACTCGTGTACATACTTAACCATACTTGCAAGAACAATGAGACTAGCAGTAATAATATATATACATATATATATATATATATATATATATATATATATATATAGCGCTCTGTGTGTACTATAATGATACAGTTAGGCAAACGATGCTAAGGGCAATCTTGTGATGGTGGGCGATCATTTTGAGCAAATGCCGAGCCGGCCCAGTCAGCGGGAGTTGTAACGAATGGAGCAAAAGGTTCGAGGACTGGCAGCCCAGCCGCAGGTCGGCTCGGTATATTCACCATTTCGCTTGCTGACCATGGTCCTTGATGTTTATTGATGTGCTCGTAATAGCCATAGTGGCGGGCGCGCGGCGGTGGCAGCGAAACTCATATACAGGATGACACCGAACCCAAGTTCATTCAATTACTTCTGTTCGGTAGCTGCATCGAGCAACAAATACGCTAAATTCCACGTACGAATCTAGCGAAAGCTTAGTACAGCATTGCCTCTGGTCTGCGGGATGGCAAACGAATGTCCGTGCGCATTGTTTGTTGGCCGGCTGACCATCATGGTCATCACAGTAAGCTGCGGTTTCTCGCCAGTCGCTCAGCCGGATCGACTACTGCGGAGATTAGCGACATTTTCAATGACATTATCATAGCGTCATGTACTGTAGCACTAATTTGCCGAAACGTTACGTGAAATACGCACAACAGCTGACGAAGACGACACAGACGCCAGAGTGAACTGCACGAACGATGGCGCGGACGAGGGCGATACTTTTCAAACGATGGTACGGCGGCGGCGACAGCAGCGCAGCAAAAGGTGAGTGGCCTGCGGCGAGGTCATCACCATTGAGGAGGACAATTTAGGGTACAGCCTAAATTATAAAGCATACATCCGGATATTGTCGCTGCCCTTGTCCTTTTATTGAAGAAGACAAGCAGCGTTCCCTCAAAGGAACGCACCTCTGCCCCTTGCGGACCAAAAGACTTCGCGGTCATTGACCATCGTACAGTCTTTTTATAATATTTTGTTACAGGCAACAGATCGCGCGGAACGATAGGAGGGGGCTTTAATATCCAAGAAAGTAAAACAAACCACCAGCAACTACGTCAACAGAATTGGTATCAGTATTTATCGTTCCTCTAATTTACGCAGCATGTCACACAAGCTACGCTACCCATACTGCATAGAGTGCTGATTTCGTCCATATTTACACGCGACTAGGTTTCAACATTACACGGTCGACAGGATTTGCCGTCAGCTAGAGCATACATTTGAGATCGTCAGCGGTTTCTGTTTTCCCGTTTTTCTTCTCTCTTGTTATCGCTAGTTATTGCTTACTGAAGTGACCGAACTCATAATGACGACGATGATTAGACAGATTAATCAGTGCCAAACTAACTAGCTCAATGAAGCCTATTCCTCTACTCTTCGAGAGGACTCAATCAACAACAAGATGGGTAATATCAGCATTAGCTATTAGTCATTCATCAGTAGACTGATACAACGTCGGGCATAACCTACGTGACAAATACCTCGGTATAAATCTAGATGTGTATACCATGCGCATTGAACAGGGCATCGAAGTAGTAAACGATGCCGTGGCACCGCCCATTTACTAATCATTATTTTGTTGGAAAATATTACCAGTACGCACCATTACAATGTATCTGTACAATTTTCCGTCTGCGTCAGTTTTCGATAAATTACTAAAATGTTTGTTCGTCGGTATTTTTATAAGTGTTTTTATATTTGTGTGTGTGTGTGTGTGGGCGCGTGTGCCTAATTTCTCTATAAGCTAGGCTCATCTTCGATCATACTGGTACTACTGCACTACGACGCCAAACGATCCATTCTGCTAGGCGATAGATAATGTCTCCAGTCAACAAAAAATTGTTGCTGTTCAACGGGTTGTCTGCGTGGTGCCGTATCTATGCGCTGCCTGTATCGGCAGTTATCTATCGTGCGCTAAATGAAAATGGCCGTTTGTTGTACAGAAGTGCCCAGCGGTCTGTGGGATTAACAACATAGAAAGTGTGAAAGAGTAAGTTTCTTTTTCATTTGCCACACGTACGTTACTTTACCGTCGTTATTACAGTATAGTTACCGTCCAGCAAGATATTCGATCAACAGAATCTACTGGGCAATACTACTGCGCACAAACAGTTTAGCATCAACCGATATAAAGCTCTGGACCGGGCAGAGGGTCCCAGTGCGTCGCACAGATGCACTACCATATTGTCAAGTCACCAACGAAACTCCTGCAGTAGTAAGTGATGTATCTGTAGGCGTGATGGCGACTGCTGCTGCTGTTTCGCCTCCGATTGCCCTACAACGAGCGACTCTGCTAATCACGAAAGCCCGTTACTCAAGGCCCACATCGTATAACTAAAATAGCGTCGATGAAAGGTTAGAACTTTAGAGTTAGTTTCTGGCCATGTGTAATACAATCGACATCATCTAACACCCCCTAAACACCTTCAGTATCGTAGAATAGCACTAATCTGTTAGTAGAATACAAGTATTCAAGCGGTACTTCAGCGCTACGCTATAACCCACCAGCCCAAGTCACAGAAACCTGTTTCGGAGGCAAGGAACAAGGAAGAAAAGACGGAATGCTTTCATTTTCTTGCGATAATGACTCTGACAATGACGACGACGACGACGACGATCACAATGCACATGCTACACACAGACTGAGATTAACACTGTCAACTCTTTGGGCCGTCGTTTGACCCTGCTGGCGAAAATAAAGATGGGTAGAACATTGTGGGGTTGACCAACGCGCTAGCGCACTGCTGTCGTGGTTAGGATAGCGACAGGGTCGAGGAAAACGAGAGAAAGAGAGCTGCTCTCGCCCCCTGGTTAGATAGTATTAACAGTGCATAGCTGGCAGGCCGATATTCTCGTTGGTGCAGTGGGGCCTCCCACCCACGTGACCGTGAGCGGAGTGGTGACCTCAAGAGCACTATCTGACTGAGAAACAACAGGAAAAAGTGGACATGGACAACAAGCGCCAGTGGCCCAAGGGAGACATGCGAACCGGGGCGGAGCCCGTTGGGTAATTTTAACCGTCTTTTTTACGTCGGCAAAAAGAAGCAAAGCTCTCGAAGAAATATAGCTCTAGCTACAATACTAGACACTAGAACATCATAATGGCAGCAAAAGCAGACGTAGCCATAGGCGTAGCATGTTTGTTCGTGTACAGCAAAGTTTTCCAGCCTCGTTCCGGCCTCGTTCGTTGGTCTCGTTGATGGAAATATTGACCATAGATAGAGCAGTTGACCTCATCAGACTCTCGCTTAGTCGGAACGGAGAAGAGTTTCCCAGAGGAGTATCAAGCTGGCCGAGTGTAGTTAGATCATACAGACATTTTGGCTCGTTTTTTGAAGGGCTGACAACTAACCAGTCTCATACTACATACACGGATATGGGAATATATGCATCATACGGATTTTGGACAGAAGGGCAAGTACACTTAGGCCTCAGGCGGTAAAACGCTTCCTAAGTGATTGTCGTTGTAAGAGTGACTGAGTCGTAAGAAATGATCCGCAACCTTTCCTCCCGACACGCCCGTGCCTAGTGGCTGGCCTAATACGGGTTAATACTAACAAAGTCTTTGACCGTTCAGCTATTAGCAGTGTTCAAAGGCATTCACTTACACGCATAACCTGCTAAGCAAACACACACAGCGTATTGGATGTCTTGAGGCTACAGCTGTATGCGAAATAATATATTATGTGATAGCACTTTTTTGTGGCTGTTGCATAACATCCGGACGTCTAAACAGTTAAGGTACACTTTAGGATATGTTTATCTAGGCCTGTTTACCCCGCACACCCTAGTCTTAACCCAGTAGCGGTAATCGGCTTCAACGTATCCATAGATATAGTTGTTTTTTAAACTGCTCATTTAGCTAATTTAATATTATCACAGTTAACGTAACTTATGTGTTTTACTAATGCAATAAAGAATAGTTTTCTCTTTAGTAGCAGCATAAATTTATAAAACTCCAATGCGCCACATTTGGCCGTCTTGACTTTTTTTTTTCTAGCTGCTGTATTTAGCGGTTCTAAAACGCAATGTAGCCTAGTAACAAGTTACCTGCCGCAGATCAAAATCAGAGCAGAGCGATAGAGCACTATAATGGTGTTATTATTACATTATCTAGTTCAAATATAGCACGGACTTAGGCACCCTGCTGAGTAATGTCTAGCGGCGTGTTTTCGTATTGGGGGCACATCTGTAACCTGTGGAATTTGAAGGAAAAAGAGGGGCTTCGTGTATTCGCCGAAGCAACAGTACCTACTTCAGTCGTAGCCAAGCTGCAATAATCGCAGTAGAAACACTAATTTCAAAATAGGTAAATTGCTACATGTATAATATATAATGCACTGTTTTGCCCAACGATAACGCCATATTCCAGTTAGTTCTCTCGGACCACGTTCGTTCTGTTCGACAGCGCAGTGCATGTATAAAGGTATAGATAATTCGATGACGAACAGATACGTAACCCGCATTGACTATTCAGATCATTTTTTCCTCTGTGTTTTGAATCGACGCGCGCTCTTCTTAGCTGTGCGGAGCCATGATTAGACTTTGTAGCTCGGTAGAACATCCTGTTCATTCAATAACATTGACCCTCTCTAATCAGAAGCTGTCAATGCTGTGTTGACCATATTAAATGTTGAAACTAATACGGATCTAACACTCCACTGGAGCACCTATCACGTATTCTCTTGAATATTACATATAGCATATGCTGCACATTGCACACAGTCCACCGGTTATCATCGAAAATTATATAAATGATGATTAGCTATTAATACTATTACGTTCTTGTTCTCCCTTCGCATAGGTGACAGTTTGCACTTTTTCCCCAAAGCATTAACAAGCGGTAGACGATCATACAATGATGATAAAGGCAAACATCGCCCCCTTGCTTGCCCCTCATTTGTTCTTCCTTTTCTTCTGGTGACAACGGCTCTAGTTGCTGTTGGTTTTCTACGAATATCTTGCAATGCTTGGATTGCATATAGGGACGCGTTTAGAGGGCTGCAGCTACTGCCGTCACGGCTGATGCTACCCCATGATTTTCGAAAACGTTAAAGAGCAGCGTGACCGCATCAGAACGCAACAGCCATTGCGGTTTCGTGTTCTTCCAAACACAGCGGTGTACAAACGGTGCTTCGGCCAATGGCTGTGCTGGCGTGGCGACGTTACGTAAGAAATATCCGTACACACGAGCGAGGCTGGTATATGATCGATGGCGAGATAGCCACAGCATCTATACAAGAACGCAGCTAGTAGGCATTCCTGACTGACTAATTGACTGACTGCCCGTCCCAGTGGTAAGGCCGATACGGGATAACGGATAGGTATATAGGTAGCTATATATTGCTGCTTCATTTTGATCTGCGCTTTTCGGCTAGATTACCCTGGTCCACAGGTTGTATCAATGACTCTGCTGGTTTGATTATTTTATTTAGGTGCTTCATTGCTTGGTCACTTCTCGCCGTATTACGATGGCTTGCGCCAGCCGCTTGTTCTGCGTATAAGCCCATCTGCTCGCAGCTGGCTATGGACTGTGTTGAATGGGGATCTGCCACAAGAGCCATACGATGTCTGCCCTGAAAGCCTCCATTTTCTTTCCTTTTTGCCCGCTGTCGCCAAATGTTGTCAGCCAGAAGAGGGGATGAATATCGTAGGAGACCGTGAGGCAAGGAAAAAGCTGTGAATTTTTAAACTACAAAAAATTGATATTAAAAAAAAATGGCCTCTCAGTACCTGACACATTTGGCTTTCGCTCGCTGGACAAGCATCTGGAAAATTCTACAACTGAAAGAAAGAAAGAAAGAAAGGTGCGGGGGAGAGAAAAGTATAAGACGCCTGCGTCTGCATGTGGTAATTTTTAGCTTGGAGCCTTTCTTTACGAATAATATCTCGTAAATGGTGACGCACATCGTCGTTGTGCGCCATAATGTTCTAGTGCCTGCTTGTCTTCGATACTTCCATATGGTGGTCTAGTTATAGATATGGACGGATTCCTATGGCACAATTTGTGTGTACCATAGACCGAAGTTCCAGGCAAGCAGAGCCGTAGAGGCTTACCACAGGAAAGTATCGCAAGAACAGACATGTTACACAATAAACTTGATGTCGGCTTTTATTGTCTGATATTTTAATTTGGTTCGCTTACGTCGACGTGTCGAGACGCTGGTTAAAATGCAAATCGTTACATCGAACGATACCGACACAAGAACTTGCTGAACCACTATTGTGAACTAGCAGAGTAACTTACTTGAAAAAAGAAGAATGAAAAAAAGATCAATTAGTGATAAAGTACCTAGAATTGAAGATCGATGAAAATACTAGCCCAACAGCCATATGTACAGGATATCTTCCGTAATTGACAATTACAACAAAGCTGTACATATAAATTAAAATTAGCCAGAGCTAAATTGATCGTTTTATTCTATCGTCGTATATTTAGATAATTACCGTATTAGTCAGTGGTGGACCGTGCACGATCCCGATATGAGTAAATATATTCCTAAACATTATCTTTAAGTCAGCCCCGGTTTAGTATTTTTTGACGATGACTTGCTAACGGATAGCAATATATATATATATATATATCGTATATTTATGCATACATCTACGAAGGATTAAAGAAATTTGCACCAACTAAAGGGATTGACACACGTTTTGCACTTTTTTTATGTTCACTTTGTTATATTTCGTCTTTTTTTTATCCTTTGAATGCCAACTAGACGGTAGCCGCTTTATAACATAATACAATAGAACATCGAAAATAGAAAAAGCGAACGCGAACAGATCTTTTGACTCTTTTTTGTTGGACCCAGTCGGCGGTATTAGTGAAGAATCGAAACCCGAATAGAAAACGGGCAAAAAAGAATTAACAATTCGTTGTGTCGCTACCTGCCCTCGTTGCGCAAGCTCGGCGGATCGTATTAGAACCGAACGGCGGCAGCAGTACTAGGCCCGGGAAAGCCTGATTCCGGACAAATTCCTCACGCTCGGCTGTTGCTGCAGTCGCGTTCCCCCTTTCCGATATCGTCCTCGGTGTTAGTTTAATATCCACGAAAACCATGATGCGACGACCACTAGAACTATTTGTGTTTCTAATACAATTACTTTGCAATAAAAGCATAACTACGCCAATGTGGCTGTTGTCAAACACCGTTAATCCGCTACTGTTTCTTCATTATCCTTATCAGTGCCTTTTTCCTCTTTCGGTGCTATTTTTCTCCCCTGCCATGGTCCGATCTTTTTCATAGGCGCGCGTACCGTTTCCATTGCATTCTTTCGTTATTCGACGCTTCGAAAACTGTAGCAGATCCTACCCTTTCTAATAAGCCTCAGCAGTAGCATGGACGACCCGTTAACGGCAATATTAACATCAGTGAAGACTGTGGGTTTGATTTTTACGTAGAGACGTTTAGCTGTACGTCGTCGTCCTCGTCACCGTTGTTGTTGTTGTTGTTCAGCATCGTCTCTTTCGTCGTCGTTACCGTCATAGCGTCTCGACGAGTCGGTGGAGAGCTTGAACAGAAATCTGCTCCCGTCGCTGCTCCCGGCTGTTCGGCTACTCTGACCCACTTGGCGCTCCAGTGACCCACTAAAGCGGTGGCGCAACGCAAGACCGAGCGCAGCAGACTGGTCGATGTTCTTTTGCCCGACAGAGCCGCTGCCACAACTATGGCGCGCAGCTCGCTCATTCGCTGACAGTCCAACGCCATACACGCAACCATATGTAGCTCAAGCAAAGCTAACAAACAGCAGGGCTACGTGATCGCTATAGCGCTGTGAACCTTGCAAGCACACGCACAGAGACGCACACACATAGAGACACGCACGTAGATAGATACATACTATGATGATAGCACGCAGCAGCCGGTAAGAGGGGAACGACGTCCAGTCAAAACCATTGCAATTAAACGCAATCACAGGCGAGTCAGCTCGCTACTACCGCCGTTGTGACTATGTGCACGTCGTCATCATCTTCAGAAAGTGTAAAGAAACATTTATGACGCTATTGAGAAGATAGCCTGCCCTCAAGCTGCCCACGACCACTGAACTGAACAGAACTGAAAGGAACGCGCTTGGCGGAACCGAGAAGCAGACTGAACTGAACGAAACTGGGCTGCCCCTCTTCGGCTGCTGGGGCGGGAACGCTCAAAAACTACCGTAGGAATAACGGTGCGTGCAGGGCGGTCCAACAGTTTACCAAAGATTCAATTGTGTTTTCCGGATGTCTAGACAGCCCGTTTGTTGTATATGTTATATACATAAGTTTGCCGTCGTAGCAACGAATAACGTCGAGTGTCGCCGCCAACACTGTCGCTAGTAGAAATCCTAAAACTGCTTTTCAATCAGTGCCAATTGCCGGGAAAGCGTTGTTTTTTGCGTATTTGTTTTTGGGCCCAGAAAGAAAAAGCTCTTTTCGTGTCCTATTGGTAAGCGAACAGCGCTACTGATACAAAAATGTCTGAGACTGTCCTAAAGCGATCTGTCGTCTTTAATGTTTGACTTATTGCGTCTACGTTTCTATTCGTGTATGTGACTTTTTTGATGTCGCTGTTCAATGGCACCGAACACTGTTGCTGAAAGAAGTTTTGTTCCGTTTGGCAGCCCCCAGCTACCAACACTAGCTAGGCCAGCGCATGCTTACTGTCGCACATACTACAGCTCTTTCTGCCTCGCCATTTTGTCTGCCACCATTAATGGCATGGCATACTGTGGCAAGTGGCTTAGTAGATGCATGTGGCCTGGGAGCATCCGGCAGCGTAGCAAAGAAAGCAGCGTCGGCATAGGGCATCTACAGATATCAAGGAGGGCGGACAACGTCATGAAACGGAATGAGACAGGAAAACGCGAACTGCAGGATATAAACAGCAGGTGTCTTTGCCACCAACATCACCTGCGGTAGCTTTACCTGGACAAGGGCCAAACTAGAAAAACTTCGGTTTTTCAGAATTTAACTGAATCTATACGTATCACGATGAATTGTACAGGGGACCTCTAGTAAGAGTGCCCATCGATTCTCGCTCCCCTCACTCCGAAATTGATTTACCATATTTTAAACTGCTGCATAAACCTGTGAAGATGCGTAACGTCTACAGAGAAAAAATGAAATCTGTTTTACGTCGTAGTCTGTACAGTTGTCTCCAACAGGCTATACATGAAACAGCGTGTGCTTGAGTTCTATGATAGCTTTAAGGAACATGGGGAACAAGATACACTACGACTGCCTAATTCCTGTGCGCAAACGCGGAAGTGGCATCAACAACCTATTTAAGCGTCTCGTTGGACCGATTGCTCAGCATTGCTTGTCTCAATGCCCAGTGGCATTTGTCGTTGCCCACTCACCCGTATGGCGTTCTGTGTGAACTGTTTATAAAAAGCGGGCAATTGGTAAAATTAGCTTGTCTATTTTTTTTTGTTCTGTTTCCATCTAAGGCATATCAACAATGCTCATGATGCACCATGATGAAAACAAATGCGGTAACAATTACTCTTTCCACGTCATTGATGCGGCTAGTCAATCTGTCTTCCTCATGTAAAAAACCAATCTTCCACCTATGCATGACATCAGACGTCCATCGGCCTTGGTTTATCAGCTGGTGTACTGACAATGAAGTACTGCACGGTCAAACACGTACGCTAAATTCATACGTCATATTAGGAAAAAGAATTACTCGAGCTAGCCAACCAAACAATGAATGGACGAGGGAACTTATCACAAACGAAGCTATCGTCAACCCAGTAACGTTCTCCATCTGTAACTTCATTGTAGTTCTGTTTTTGAAGCTGTCGCCATTCGCTCTAAGGTGTGTCTCATACGAACACCGCACAAAAGAGCCTTATAACCGTTCACCTCATTGTTCCGATGCCACACTTCAAATCGCTTCTACTCGATTGCTTCTGGCTCTACCGGCAACAGCTGCGCCGGAGTCAACTGCGGTTCGAATTGTCAGATCTACAAGCGTTATTGCGAGTGGCCTCGGCACGAAGATCCGTTAGTTCGCTTGCCTGTCATTCACGGCTAGTGGTTTGTGTTTTGTGTGCGTGCTATCAGCGTGTCGGTGCGTGATGCCGCTCGCAGCTTTCCTGTGTCTTGAGATTTGCAGAAAACTAGACGTAGTCGTACTGATAATACATCTATCCTAGCAAAAATAGTACTTGCTATAGCTGTTGATAACAGCAGCGGCGGCACGAACAGCAGTAGCCTACAATGCAGCTGCTGTTGCCGCTACCGTCATCGGGCATTACGTTTCTCGCAAGAGCTGCTATATTCTAGTAAGTAGCTAAAGGTAAGAACGGCCTTGGCCCCATCTAGCAGAACTGCTACATTATAGGCGGCGGTGACGACAACTACGACGAGTAAGGCTTGGCGCTACAGAACCCCTAAGGAAGCTACATCTTTGACTACAATCGCTATGAGAAGGAGCGCCAGGCAGATATTGTCAAAGTTGTTGCTACTATAGTAATAGGGCTAGCATGGTACTGCAGAAGAAGCAGCGTCGCGCAGTCTGAGGCCTTGCATCGTAGCCAAGTGAACGCGATGTGGCTGCTCCTGCTATTAGCTAGCAAACGTAATGTCTTGGGGTGCCTTTCTTGCTGTACGTCCGTTTGTCGTTTTTTCTGTGTGCAGGCCACATCTGTCTGTTCATTTAATATCATATAACACCGCACAGTTCAACCCTATCAATCGAAGCGGCGGTTATATCGGTTGACTGTTGTCGCTACTGCTATCGCTATTGCTCCGACGATGCCGTTTGGCTGATTCAATCGCGCGGTCGCTGCTCGCAATTGCTTCTGCTGGTGAATTATCCGAGGTAGGCGAGGCTATATAGCAGACAGACTCTTCGTCTCCCGATATAGCATTTGTGTGAGAGCGAGCCGACGAACTAGCACACATCAGTTGCTTGGCAATTATAATTCAAAGCGAATACTTCTGATGCGGCCTGCAGCTGAAACGTCCATCATTGCTACGCCTGACGACGAAGCTGTCATCGCGGCGATGCTGAGGCGTCTATGTGTGTTGGTCGGTCGGTCTATCGGCCGGCGGTCTGTGTGACGGGAAGTCCTTCAGGGTCATGGTTGGGACCGGAACAAGGCCTCCAGCTCATGGCTACTAACGCCACCATCACCGTTACCAGCGCCACTGGTGTGCGGCGGTCCACTGACGCAACCAGGTCCTTCAGGGCCCCGCCACGGACATCATAAGCCCCATCATTACTGCCACCGCAGCCAGCGTCATCTACTCACGCCAGTGTCAGCAGTTGTCATTGAGCGACGATGCTGCTGCTGCTGCTGCCTCCATGGGAAAGCGCACACATCAGAAACACAGGAGACGCAATGTTGTCGCCGGTTCTAACGCGCCAACTTCTTATGACCAAGCACACCTAGACAAGGACAAACACACAGACCTAAGCACAGAGCATACGTGTTTGCTACAAGCACATTTTAAGAACAGATCTATTAGCCATTTGCCAGCCAGTTTGAAAGGACGACGCTGTATATTGTTTATCATTTTCAGGAAAGCACCGGACAGAGCATAAAGTTTGGCCTGAGTTATTATATGCAGACAATAATGAAAAACAAATTGATAATAACTGAACTCTTTAGACACAAGGATTTCCTTTCCTCGTAGGGAACAGGCCACAACACGAGCTGAGTTAGCAACAAAATAATAGGTATAAAATATATAAATAGATTTTAAATACAGGTAAACTACAGGTAAATCAGACAAAATGTATGATTGATGGAGACACCATTGTTTATATTTTGAGGTGGTGAGATGTGATGAACTGGAGTTGGCAGCGACAATTGTTCTAGTTTCTGTTTTATCTAGATTGATAGGATTTTTTTTGCTGTCATGGTGGTATCTAAATGTGAACTTTTTAGCCAAATAGAGATTCAATTCAGGTACAGCTCAGATGTTCGAGGTCTATTACGGATTAACCAGCAAAAGTACCAGTTGGTTAATTTCGTTCACTTTTGCTATGAAAGCCTTACCGATGCCACGTAAAATCCTTACCAATTAGCTAGAAGTTTTATTGCTCAGCAAACCTTTATTGATTTCAATGGGAAAACTTTCTCGGCGTCAAGAGGAAGACCCGTAAATCTAGTTAGTTTTAGTATAAAGGTCTAACGTGTACTCGTTTGTATACGAGAAAAATAACGGATTCATGGATGTATGCGTTTCAACAAGAAATTAAGATATTCGTTGACGTACGCCCTAGCAGTAGTCCGTTTCCCCTTATCTTGCCAGCCCCCCTGTATCCTCCTTCCGGCTAGGCAGCACAGCTTTCTCCACATGGCTTCACAAGCAAATGGTGCTTGTTCTGTCTCTCCCCTTGAAGTCCACCCTCTCCGGCCAATGGTCTACTTTTTTTTCCTGGAAACGACGATTACGTTGCCCGTAACGTCGCGCGAGAAAGGGAAAGGGCTCGAAGTGGCTCTATGGGGAAGCCCAGCTGCTTCAGATGACGGAGTTCCACAAAGAGCATGAAAAAGCGACACTGCTTACACAGCGACAGTGCGCTCGTCCTCCTTCCCAAGAAAACTGCAGATATTCTGCCGCGTAATTCAGGGAATGGCCCTGGATCATTCCATTTGTATATCCTGAGACGTTTATTCTTTCGTCTATCCCTCTGTCTATCTTATGGTCGACATGGGCAAAAGGTAATGATTGAAAGGCAAGATGTTCAACGAAACAGCTCGTGACGTTTCCCTGACGTCTCCATAGGCCCTCTGAATTATACTGGCCAGCGGTTGAAAAGTCGTACAAAAGAACAATGCTGTCGTCCGACGGATGCCTATTTTGTCGGTAAGCTGAGTTGCGCGGATGACGACAACGTCAGATGACGTCAACCTCTGTTATACCGCCGAGATCAAAGAATGGCAGAGTAGATCCTATTCATTCAATGCGCTGATTGCTGCTCGGGGGTTTCAGAAACTTCGATAATAATCATTATATGTAGGAACCAATAGCAAAAGCAAAGCCAGTGTGACAATTGCCAGTAGTATCAAGTTGAGAGGTGGCGACAGCGGCGGCGGGGCAGGCAACGTGGGTTCTCCTGTTGCTATCGAGAGTGTAAACAAAACGAGTTAGACGTCATCCAGACGAGGAGAAGGTAACGGTGGCGAGCGCGTCGTCGACTGTCCTCTCCCTTCATGCAACAGAGAATACTTCCGGGGAAGCCCAGCGCTTGCCGCGCCAGGCAGCAGGGCACTGTCGGGTCCGTTCGGTGGGGCGCTGTCGTAGCACGCCTTATAGCAGCCGCTGCTTCTGCCGATGTTTCCTTGGGTCCCCGTTTGTTTCTTCATCCACCTAATTATCAGTATCACAATCGCCTAGCCAAATACATGCACATACGTCAGAGGGGAAAACAAAACGTGCGCACGACTCCTTACGACCGCAGCATGCTATACATCATAACGATAAGGACAACGTTAGAGTGAGGTATGCTGCAGTCACGCCATAGGTTACACTGTATTCATCATACAGCAGCGATAGGTAGCTTCAGTAGTGGCAAGGTTGTACGCTGGTTACGGTGGAACCGAAAATTCGTGTGCTCTACGCCTAAATCGATCAACGGTTGTTATCGCAAGACAGAGCAATATAGGGAACGGAAAGAGAGGAAGCGGAGACCTCATTTCTTCGTCAGCGACGAGCGAGTGACTCGTCTACCGACCAACGAATCCTAACAGCCCGGGCCGCTCTTTGCATTCGTACCACTGTCGAGTATTGCCGCATGGTCAGCACAAGCAGAGATGTGGACAAACGGAACACACGATCCGAAGCACAGCGTTATCGGCAGGAGCTCTTGGAAAAGGATTTGTTCCAAGCCGCTGTCTTGCGCAGTAGGCTGAACAGACGATGAGTCAGTTCGAGCGCATCGTATACTTTTGCAGCGAATTAATAATTCTGTATGTCCTTGTTGTCCTAAGACTCGCATGGCTTCTCTTAGTAGTGTTGAGGTGCCTTGTTCAAGTTAGCGATGTCAAGTACATCTATAGCTAACGCAAGCGCCCCTCATCGTAGCAGCTACACAGAGAAACATCCCAGAAATAGGTGTCTAAAGCGCGTTCATTATATATTTGGGGCTGATTTAAACGAACTAAGGCATATTTTAATTGAGAATCATTTGTCTCATTGTTGACAAATAATTTTCGGTTGATCTCAGAGCCGGATTTTACTCATAGAGGCCTATATCGTCATTGAAAGCTGAGCAAAATCGTTTATCTCCAATGCTGAGGGGGAAAAAAGTGCAGTACCAGTCAGTTTGCTATCGTTGCCTTCTCTCCACTTTTTTTTTTTATATCTATAAAGATGTTGCAATATAGTTAACTATACGGCAATCATTACCAGCTAACAAAGTTCAATCGCTGATTATGCGCTGCGTGCGCACAAAGCGTCGAAAAGACTTGTGCAAGCAGCCCTAGAGGGCATTTCTTAGCATGTTTTCGAGGTTAAACTTACAGCTTCTGCGCGTGCGCAGCAATTGAACGAGACACTGGCTCCACAGTGCAACTAACCGGTAGTAACCAGTCCATGGCTTACGCAAAAAGTTCATAATGTTGCATGATCGGAGGTGCCGGCGCAGCAGAAGTACTTCTGCTGTATGGCTATATATACATATAGTATACGCTCGTTCACAATACCCGTACAGGATTCTAGAAGATTGTGACGTTATTATGTGTGTTCATGCTAAGCAGTAGTCATGGGGTGACTCTGATGAGAAAACAACACGGCTATTACAGCCGACCCCGGCCCCCACTGCCCGCTACCGGTCTCAGGCAACTAGTAGCAGTGACTGGGGGCGAATCTGTTTGGAGTTCTGCGAAGAAAGCAACAAACAAGTTCTCCGAAAGCTACCACATCGGACCTGTATATGTAATTACGTAAAATAATGAAGGAACAGTTTTTCTTTACTTAGCAGCACGGACATTTTGCTTGTATGAGCATCTACAAGTCATTCAAGCAGTGCCACTCTGTCCTCTATTTGAGTTGCGTCTAAGCATATTTGTTTGCATGTGTATGTAAAGGGGGTATGTATGGTTTGCTCAAATAACAAACCAGCTGAAGTCGTGTCGGATGCCAAACGGACGCGTATGATAACACGGCTATCGTATATGTGTGTTAGTGTTACAATGCATTAGGTGTGCCCACAATGACCTTCGGCCAAGTTTGCCCCCTTCTCCCTATTTGTCGGAAAATGCGGTTTATGCTCGCAGGCTCCCTCAGCTGTTCTCCCTTCCTTTCATTCGGACGCTGTTCAACCGAAGGCCGTGGGTGAGGTCAGCAACGCCGGCAACTACTGACTGGTAGTAGAAGCCTGCTGCCGCCACCCTAACTGCTGTTTCCTCCTCCTGGGGGTAGGCCTGGCACGAGTGAGCGGGCAAATGATAGAGGAAGCGAGAAAACGTGCAAGCAAACCAGGAAATCTATTATTCTGTAGGCCTTTTGCGCGCTTGATCTGTTGGGATGTTTCCTAGTACAACGTGTTATCTGGCCTCTCGTCTCAGGATTGCACGATCCTGACCAGCAGCAGCCGTGGCAGGATAGATGCAGACCCTGGCCTACGGTCTCGTAGCCTTAACTCGACTAGAGGAAACAGGCAGGCGGGCGCTCGGCATCGCTCTCCGCCGATTGTCAGCGGCTTTAACCGAAAGTAGGTCATCGCGCTGCCCGTGCCTCACTCTCTCCCTATCGTGAGGTTCAAGGCGCAGGTTTGTTTTCGATGAACACTGCTACGAAACGAGTGGAGAAAGGTTCGAGACGCGCCAAGAGCCCTTCGTACACCAACGCCATGTCGAAGAGAGCGGTGTGGCAGAATTTATAACAAACGTGGAACAGCCACAACAATTACTACAACGCCGACACACTACGCTCCGATCGCAGTTGGTATATATTTCTATGAGACGCGGGGCGGTGCAGATGTACAGCGAAAATTGCAACAAAGCTGCGTTCAGCTTGTGCTTTGCAGCCCTAGCTTGCTTTGTCGATGGCGAGATGCCGAAATGGTGACCCTGACAAGCTCGCAATGGCCCGGACGACCGACCAATGGACAGCCGATCAGGCAAAGCGGGACCGGGCGGGGGGCTCTTCTTCGCCATTTTGACTAGTTTGCCGTCACTGAGCCCCGACGGCGACGGTTGAACGATGCTGTGGTGACGGCCTTGACACGTGGCTGGGTCTAATGAAGACGAACAAAGAGCGAAGATGCCGTAGGAGACGGACGATGTGAGGGAAGAATCAAAAGAAGCGCGAAACAGTTCGCTTGTCATCAAATGAGTAGCAGGCACAGACAATGAAGCACTCGGCTGCGTCTGCTTCTTGCTGTTGTTCAGAAAAAGAATAGCAACACCCACGATTATAAACATGGACCACTAATAAAAGCTAGACCTCAAAGACTAAGCTGGACCAACAAAAGCAGGCGGCTTATCGAGTAAGCAGGGGTCGCGGACGGAGGTAGCTCGGAATTCGTTTGTTCGGACTAGTATGGAAGGCTACCTAAGAAGCCTTCCGAGGCGCAGACCTTCTCACGCAGTCGAAATCACTGTAGGGGGCGTTGTGCGTGCTTGGCGGTCGAGTAAAAGGGGAACGTCTTACGTTCCTGCCCCCTGAGGCGAAAGGAGGGATGATCTAAATAATATTTGCTTGCCATAGCGCTGAGGCGCTTGAAGGTACGCGATATTCTGGATAGAGAAGGCGTCTGCAGTGTGTTTTACTAGTATATGTGGAATTTTCACAACTGTTCGTTAACAGGCGGTGGTTAGAATTTGCCTATGGATAGCCTCTTGCACACGGTGTTTCGTCAAGTTGTTCTAAGGAAGACAACGTTATGCTGCCTTTTTGATCTGCTATTGACCTTGACTGATTATGAGTCCGCTGGGAACGAGTACCTTCTTATTAGCCCAACAATGCGAGGTCCGTTGATGGAAGTCAGCACAGATATAACAAATTTATCGCACTGCCCCCCACCCCCCTAAAAATGACTAGGCATTTGTTAGAGGGTTATTCAAAGTCAGACGGGTCCACCAAATGGTTCGACTGGTCCTGGTCGACAAGCATTTCTGGTACGGCCCTTGTTCGTTGTTTTATCACAATCGAGTGTCATCATCAGCAACAATTACTTCATTTTCATTGTAAAGGGACAATTTGCGTCGACGAACAATAGGAGCAGATCATTTTTTAACCTCTGTCCAGTCCCTACCTCCCCCTTGAGATTGTGTGCATTTGAATGGGACGATGATTGTTCAGAAAACGCGGTGTTTACGTTTTGGTGGCGTAGCAGCTTTGATAACAACGAAAGTCGAAGCCACTGCTTCGATGACGTAATTGAGTCATAATCGATGCAGTAAGCGGCAAAGGACAAGGTCACCCATATACTACACGTTGTTTTCGAGTGCAACAGAATCGTGATCAACAAGAAAATCTACCGCTGTCCGCCATTAAAAGCCCGCCATTTTCTTGTTGCTAGGGGCCTTTGCGCCTCCCTTGCTCGCCGCTAGTGTACGTAAATATATATCTCGTTACTAGAGACGTGGGGATAACGGAAAGTGACCCGACCAGATATGCTGATGATTATTACAATTGTGACTAGGTTACCGCGGCAATTTTTCTGCCTATCTCGCAAAAGAGTATCGCGTTAGCGAATGAATACTGATCGTATGTCATGAGATCATTCCACGTGTACCGCGGGACTCAAGATCGATTGATCGATCAAGTAAGTCCCGATCTGGCTACAGACGCAGTCTGGTCTCACGGCTTCACTCGCTTTGTCATTCGACCTGACCGTTTGGTTTGTCTGATACAAGCAGACGATGCTGTCGATGGTAACGACGGCGACGGAGGCAATTTCTGCATTGGCGTAAGCTGTTAGCTGAGGGTATGTCGTGAATTCTAACGAACCAGGGATCAGATGCCCAGGCAAAGATTGTCAAAGCAAGAGAAAAAAAAGGGGGTTAAAAAATAGTTAAATCGGCGTCGACTATTCTACTTGCGTGGAAGTTTCCAGGCAGCCAGAGAAACTCAAGGAACTCTATAGGTCAACGAACGAGCACAACAAACTCAAGACGGCCGCTGACCAGCTATAGTAATCCTCGTAACAGTCGCTGCTTCACGTGGATTTATCTGTGATCCGGTCTTGCCTTTTCCAATTAACACGTTAGGCGAATAGTTAGTTACAGTTACCACGCGGATTGAACCACAGAATAGAGTAGTTAACAAAGATGGCGACTGCAGCTGCAGTCGCGTCTGTTGTCGTAGTAGTCGGGTAAGTTTCTTGAATATAAAAAGAGAAAAAATATGGATTGAGTCAGGATACTTCGGCACGTTTTTTTCTGGACGCGTTATTGCGCAGATTCCGGAGCTTACCAGAGAACAAACAATAACAAACGACGAGACACTGCTGAGTTTAAAACGTATTTTATGTATAACTGTCCCTCTCGTATATCGACAAGAAAACGGTAGAAGCAGAAATGTCTTACTTTTTCCACCTCTCTTTCTATATATATATATATATATATATATATATATATATGTATATTCGATAAATGGCAATAAAAAGTTTTTGACTAGTGGTGTGACAATGGATTTATCAGCAATTTCTAGCTTGGTTTGTTCATCATTATTTTAAAGAATAGAGAAATAACGCAAAAAAGTATCGTTATTGGGCTCATCTAATGCCATAATGTACAAATATACAAAGGAATAGCACGATAATATAGAGGGGCCCCAACCTTGTGTTTCGTTTAAGGACCGTCACCGCTAGAATCGGGCCTGAAGTATAAGGAAGTTTAGCGCTATGCGAAAAAACATTGCTATTACGGTGCTTTTCCGGCGAGACCGACCCAAGCAAACGAATCCAGCGAGAGCTAAACAAAAGGAAATGTGTTTGTAATGGTAGCCTCGGGAATGGTTCGGCATTGGCAACATATTAGTGTGCAGCTATGGCCGTCAGCCACCCAGCCCCGACCCGATGGGTCGAACACGAACGTCGCAGTTCGTCGTTTCGTTCGTTGACATAGCTTAAAGCCAGATTTAGAAAGGAATCGGGCAAGCAACGAGGTATGGGAGATAGAGGAGAAAATGAATTACTACCAGATACAGCTACAGAAGCAACAGCCTTAGCAAAACCATCGTCAAGAGCCCTTTATTCAGCAGCTGTATCAGCTTGTAGTGACAATGACGACTACGGTGCCACAGGAATGGAAAATGGGGAGACTGGGAAGGGAGAAAAGGGGGCGATCTTTCGCTTGAAATCCTGGACACAGTGATACGGCGGGCCGATAGAAGCTTTGTCGCTTCGTCCCCACTGCACCATCTCCTTGACACTCCACCTTACTCAGCTGGTTTACGCACTGCTGCGGTCGTCGTCGCGGCCGCCGCTGTTGCCGTAGCTGGCGGACACTTCTCGCAGTGAACGCGACCGTTCTACTGTCGTTGTAAGTACACAGCTCTCATGTTAATTCTTTGGCTGGAACTACCGCTGTTATGACTGCCGTTGCTACCGTTAGCAACACGTGGACATCACGGCGACAATCAGTTCTGTGACAGGTAGTAGTGGCAACGGCAATAGTAAAGTAGCTGTCAAGGCAAGCCTCTAGAACGTGTGCGCGCACGCTAGCTATGCACGGAATCGTGCAGCGCTAACCTTGTTCGCCCATTTATTTGCTCATGCGGTGGCTGACGCTCACCAGTAACAGACACGAACAGCTAGCAATATGCCACACATACACACACGTAAGCGGAACGATGCTTACTTGTCTCCGCACCTCGTCGCTCACTTCAACGCACCGTCCATCGGTAGTGCGCGCACCTAGCCGATGTATTGCCGACTAACTGATTTTTACCTAACGCGCTGTAGCAAGCAGTGCGCCACTGTGAGAACTGTGAGCGAATGAATGGGTTACGTACAGCAAGAGCCGCGTCAACCAGACTTCGAATAGCTTTAGCAAAGGCAACAGCTCCAGTGGTAAAGGCATGACAACTAACATAGCGCAAGTACACCATCAACAATATCAACTCTGCTAGTGCCGCCAGGTCTAGTCTGTGCTTAGAAATAACCAGAAAGTGTCAATCGGTCTAGAGAAAGGCGGTCTGCGGGGCAAACGGCCCCTTCTCGAAGCACTTGAAGATCGTAATGACGAATGACGACTGCTAACCTATATTTTCACGTTTATTGTAAGATTACCTTTTCACAGCACAACATATGGCGTATGCACAGCTTCTGCTGTTGCAGGGTCGCCGCCGTATGGTAGGGCGGGGCAGTGCTTTGTGGGGCAATAGGGAATACCTAATTCGGTAGAATGAAGCCACCTTCTGCAGAGTGCGCGATAGCACATGGCATCACTACGTAAAGCACTAGCACACAGCGTTGGCGACTACAGAAAATTAAATTGTGGAAGAATACAAGTATTACAGTTGCGCTAAAGGCCGAACGATCGAGAAACGTCACTCGTCTGGGACATATCTATGGTTAAACCTAGAGACGGTGGACTAGAAAAAAATAAGTGGGGTTTACAGCAGTGGGCAAAAAAATTATGTGAATTATGCGTGTCTAGTTTCATTGAGTCATCGAGATTCAGTAAGTTCTATGTCACGATAGCCAGGGCAGCTGCGTTTTGGCCTGCGAAGACCTTTGTTTGTGCTGACACAGACTCGTCGATGCCAGATGGTATTCTAGAACGGGCATGATTATTAGTTCGATACCGCTATAATGCGAGAGGGTCGCAAAACACGATATCCGGGTAATAAGGCCAATGGTAAATATCTTTTTGCCAGCAGCGATCCCATCCGTCAGTATTGATACACAGTGTTTTCATGGCATATTTGTAGAGCTTTTTCCAACTAACTAATTTATCACACCACTAACGATCGTACTACTTTAATTATATATGTCGTAATAAAATTTAACGATTTTATCAACGGCATATAGTGCGTAAGCATCACATGCTGCTCGATCCGTCCTAGTACTTCCCGCAGGCTGACACGTTTGCGAGCACGTCGATACCCTCAAATAGCTCCTGTCTACGTATAAGTTAATAAGCAGCGTTGGGAAAGCACGCCTTGTTGTTTCTACGGTACATTGCCGATCCAACGAGTATAATATGATAGCGTACATTCGCGCGTATAAATTTGAAATAGAAGGGCAACGAAGGAATTGTGAAGATGCTTTTGACGCCGTTTACCGTGTATCTATAGTTATTTATTGGCGTGCTTGCTATCAATCGCTCGTGTCGATTGGAACATGGCTAGACGTTATACCGGCGATTTACTCAGAATAGCCAATTAATTACGAACCGTGCACAATTGCTCATTTTGTCTTACACACCACAGATGTCCTATTCGTTTCAGAGCCCTGAACGATATTGTTTACTTACATCGGCGATAAGTTCAGTGGCAAAAAGTGACCTAGCGTTGACTTGGAAGAGATTGTTTGAAAGATTCAAAATTCGCTATGAAGCCTTGTCCGTTATGACCAAAAGACCTTACTTCGTCTTTTCTACCATCATAGTCTCAGAAATACTAATTGAGAGTTATGTATACGTGGTCATGAAAAAAATCAGCCTGCAAAAGGCAAGCTTAAAGATTGAACAGTCGTTAAAATGGCACACCAGATAGAAGTAAAGCCAATCAGATTCAGCTAGTTATGTCTCTGTCGGTAGACACTCACCATGTATACGTATATATATATATCTGTCTACAGCGTAGTAGTTCTCAACGCTGCTACTTTTTGTTAGAACCATGTGTATGTCTACAATTCTACAAAGATATGTGTGTGTGACGCTATGTGCCAAAAATCAGGTCTCTGGATTTAGGCGTGCGAATTAACTAATAAAAGTTGACAAAAAAAAATATAGTATAATACGAAAGTCGTGACGGGATATCGACAGCAAGTGCATAGCGTTGCGAGAAAATAGTAACGGAATTGGTTTGGAATAGCAATGGAAAAAGCGGAGTTTCGTAGCACACATGGTCCGCAGAGAAGAACTTACACCGATAGAAGGCCGAACTTTAATAACAGCAGCTTTTGATGGTTTATAGGGGTAGTTTGGGGAGTACGGCGGGGTTCGCGAAATTTTTTGTGCTTGAATGGCTGTATAGCGCTGTTAGTGTTGAAGATTAGGTTCACTTGCTCAATGTTAATATCGATGCTATAATGATTACCCCCCGTTCGATAGTTCGAAGGAGTCCATGCGACACACAATCGACGCCGCGTTTCCCCCTCTGCTTTGCACGTTCCCCTGGTGATTCTTATGCGGCATGAGATACATGTGCATATAACATAAGAAAATTAAAACATTTTCACCAGTAAAATCGCCATTTTTACGCCTCGGTTTATGCTGCCTGTTACTTCATGGCAAACTAGATTTTATTGCTTGTAATGTTATATTACTACCGGTAATTTACAACAGTTTATGTTTACTTACTTAATTTAGCACAACATTTCGTAAAGTATGTACGGGAGATACGATGACGAGCCGAAATGTAGCGTTATCTTTGCGTTGATCACGCGCCGTGTCACTCTGTCAATGTAATAGTTAGAAATCGGTGGCTGGTAATTAATAGGAAACCCCTAACGTAACGAAGCACACTTATTAGCATTCGGTACGTCGGACTAGCTGATCTGCATATAGTCTGATCAGAAATGAATCTGGGGCGAAGATGAACAGAACAAAGAGGTTAACGCCAGAAAAAAGAGAATCATCTGAGATCTAACAGTTAGTTAGACAGGTAACGCTTAATGGTGGCGCTTGTGGCAGACTTAAATGCCAGGTATTGAACGCTGCTAACATTAAATCATGATCAACAGTCAGAGCGACAGGGTAGTAGCGTTAGCTTCCGCACAGTTTCTCCTATCCAATTTATTTAGCTCAAATATTGCTTGACGGTGAATACCTAGAGCCTGTCAAGAAGGTATTATAGCGAACCATTGCAACTGCTCAGGCGTAAGACGCCGTTTGTCCCGACGGTCGCATCAGAAGATGCCAGCCGTACGCAGCGGCTTTCGTCTACAGAGGCAGGTTTACCTAGGTATAGCTGTTTATACAGAGAAGCAGGAAACGCCGAGTGTTGGGCAAAATAATTTGCACATGCACGTATGTCTGCAAACATGCTCTGGTCACGGGTATTTCAATCTAAAATGGCACTACATACCACCAGAATGATTTCAAAGTTTAGCGGCGAAAGGACATTGGAGTACACTTATTTTATGAATGATCACGAGTGTCGCAAGCGAGGAGCGTGCCGACGATAAAGCTGCCGCCACGCCTTAGCTAGCTCCAATTCTCTAAGAGTCTTTGAAACTCTATTTTGTTATTAATAATGAAATATAATACTTGCTGTCTAGCGTGGTGCCGTATCGTATGTGCTACGGTATATACAATTTAGACTTGCAGCTTCCCGACTAATTCACGCTCCGCCATACGTATCGCTTGCACGTGAGCCACGTTGGCGGTGACTTTGGCTGCGATTAACCGCGCGCGTAGCACGATCGCGCCGCCCTCTAGTAGCAGCTTTTGCGGTACTCGCTAGCTTGCGGTGAGGTCCGCGGGCGGTCGGGCTGGCAACGCGTGGCGGCGGCTAGTGGCGGCAGCGGAGTGAAGGTGGGGTGAAGCGAGGTTCGAGGGCTTCGCTTTGTCCTGGCGTGTGTCTCCGTCGCTGATTTAGCTTCGCTTGCGCTTCGGCTCCTGCTGCCTGCACCACTGACGGGAATGACGGTGCCTGCGCAGTTGCCAGCTGTCCCGTGGCTGTTGTTGAACGACCGTCTATAGGATGTCAGCATCACCACGTTATAGCTCTGTCGTTGACTACCGACTAAATGTCAATGGAATACGCTCCGCGCAGCTGGATAGCTAAGCTACGCTGAACTGTAAGCAGAGTAAAGGGGGAAGTCAAGCAATATGAGCACCTCAAGGAACGCGGAAGTGTTAAAAACGAAGACCCTGTTCGACGAACGAGGCGTTACCGACAGCGCCGCTAAAGCGAACTGCCGTCGACTCTGCTTTTCACAACCAGTCAGGGGTTCTTCGAAAAACGAAAAACAGCCGGCCATAGAGACTAACTGGAAGGGATGCCCCAGAATTGTTCCCATAATATGAGGTGCACGTGAGTATTATACTTCATGCAGGTCTTCGTGCAATTTTTACATGTGTATAGAGAGAGAGAGAGAGAGAGTCGATTGTTGTATGATGTACGTAAAGTTATTTATGTTTACAGACGACATTAATCTCGAATACACTTGGATACGTAATAATACTGAACGACAGTCGTTAGAGCGAGTCTGTTGAGCACAAAACATTTCCCCTTTTGCTATAATGATTAGGCCGAAATTGCTTGGCACAGGTAAAACTAAATATGCTACATTAATTGATTAACTTCGGCTGCTGACTTAATTAGTTCAGCGTATAACACTTGGACCTTTCGTTACACGACGGGTAGCTATAGTCATTGAAACGTTTACGTACGAATGAAAATACTGAGCGCAGCAATTTCAGCCGCTGGACATTTGCCGTTATACGGACTTAATCGCGGAGTTAGCGAAATCTGGCTTCTACAGATGCTCTCAATATATGAAGCAGTTGATGGCTTTGAATGGCAGAGAGCATGCTCGCATCACGTTGAAAGACAGCGACCTCCAGCCTTCAATATGACGCAAGTCACTGCACGCAGTCGAATTTTGTTGCCGTAGGTCTGTTGTTATTCTATTAGCGGTTTTAATTACGATTCGAAGACACGTAGTTAAAATATCGCGACGAGATTTTCCCATCACTGCGTACGTCGCCATCCCGTGGTGCCGTCAACACTAGCTAACAAAATGAATAAATTAGGGAAAAAAACAGCAGTATCACCAGTGATCGGCACTAATAGAATAGTATACATTGCAGATAGGGGGCAAAGGTCATGGTTCAGCGCAGTCACTAATTAGCCAACAATAACCCGCTCCTCAGCTGTAAGTATATTATAAAAAAAAAAAGCACGACAAATATGACGCAAACGAGAGAGGATCCGATTTAGGATTCACTTGTAGAAACAAGCTGCAGACTGCTGACCACCTTCATCGTGTGTGTGGTTGGCCAATAGAATTCGTTTACGAGAAATAGGTTTGCTTCTATGGTTTTCATGCAACTTTTTTTGGAGTACTGATCTGCTCCGTTGGGCTCTCGTTAACTCGTGTCGATTCGGGTCATAGCAGGCGTACGCTACGGGTACATACGTTTATCGATACCGATGACGAATATTGTAGCTTTAAAAGCCTTCCAACCATGCCAGCTCGCCTGATCTTACTCGAGTGTAAATTGGATTTTAGACACCAATGCGTGTTGTTGGAGGACACTAGTACTTATACAGTGCTTACCCTCTGATGGCAAGACAAGCGAGCTTTCGTCTGATGCCGGCACAGCCTTAGCAATTTACTTTAGGACTAATTCAATCGCGTGCTATATACATATAATAGCGATCACCATACTATACAGTATTACATACAAATCATACTGCTACTCTATCATATGTGTATATGGTATCAAACGATTTTTATCGGTGTAAACGTGTGATCAAGATCTATTGGTGACGATAGCGTTCGGATGCAGAATTAGCGACTAGATAAAAAAAAAATGGACACAATTTTAACTTTCAAAGCAAAGCTACTTTCCTAGCCATAATGCAGCATTGACCCATTGGGTTACAATGGGTTGCTGGCTGATTGATAGTCATAACCCTGTATAGCGCTACAGATGATTTTTCGTTTATTCTTGGTTGTCGACAGTAGCAGAAACAGCATTAGTATGACCAACTGTTATTCTAATTGTAACAGTCATTGGCCGCGCGGGGTCGCCAAACAACAACCGCAGCAGCAGCAGCAACGAGAAGGTACTATCGCGCTTGAAAAGTGCCGGCACTTGTGAAACCTTGTCGACGTCATCGATGAAGGCCATCGTCATTATCATCACCCTTGTCGTCGCCGTCATAACCAACATCAGCATCAAGACCATCATCGCCGTCATAATACGTTGCAAGCAACAAAGGAGGCAGTAGAGACGATGGCTGATACCGCTGGCCACAGCCGAAACTGACGCGTGCTTCCTTCAAGTGCAGTAGCGCAAACATTGTATCTACAGGTAAGGAAACAACGGCAGAACGAAGGATCAGAACAGGCCATTTCGCCTGGCACTGTGGAAAAATGGACGAACGAGTGCGCGCTAACAAACTCAGGACAACACGAGCAAACAGACGGCCGCGTCGCCACCATACATAGTGTACGTTACCGTCTGCTGGCGTACTAATAGTACACCTTACCTTCTGCCTAGGTATTCTACAATACGATGCTACGGCTAGTAGAGGTAGCGCATTTTGTCCAGCTGGAGGAGTGCACTGAGAGACGGCAACGATCGAAATTTCTTAGTGAAGTTAATGACGAAGACGAAGAACAGAAAAAGCAAGAACAGCTTATTCAAGTTAACTTTTGAGCTATCTCCCGTCGAATTCAATTGATAAGCTGATTAATTTTCCTGCTATCGCACAGTCCCGTGGATAGAGAACATGCATTGGACTTTGCCAGTATCTTGATGTTTCTGCCCTACAGACCACCATCCCAACTATTTTCTTATTAGTCATTTCTGTTTAATCAACTTACCGGTGGTGCCGTACTGTTGAATCCACTGAGCTTCGACCCGCATCGTGAACGGAGGTCACTGTTGCTGCACGGGGTGGGGTAATTGTAATGTCCGATGGCCTCACAACCGCGCAACTGCTGTACGGCTGATTTCTTACAGCCGAACAGCTGGACTGTTGAATGTTGAGAAAGGTCCGTTAAAAATGATCCCTTATGTATTGCTCTATGACTCGCGAGAGTCAATCGGACGAGGGAAGATGGTCTTCGAAAATTTCGATTGGGAAATCATGACTCCAGTGCTCGCTTCTGTCCTCACGAGAGCACTACAAGATCGCCCAAATCTTTCAGCCCATCATGCGATCGTTAACATTTCGAACTGCCACTAACCTTCAAGATTCACTTTCTATTCCGTTGCATTAGAATGCGGCCGTGGCCGTTGAGATATTTTTCCCGTTTTGGCAAGATCCATCCAGCGCGTCAAGTTCAGAAAAAACTTTGTTGGTAGCGTTCTAGGTTGACACTACCAATCAACAATGATCAGAGCCTTACGATGTTGTTGTTGTTGTTCCTAAAGTCGACGTTGGATGCGCAAACCCTAGGCAGATAACTGGACGATGACCATGGGATGCATAAGAAGTGCAGAAAATGCACTAAACGTAGTTTTTCTTTCACCGAAGGAAATATAGGAGACAGCCTTAAATACGATTAATTTAGGCACATTCCTTTGTTCTTGCTAAGCACACCGTTGTTTTTAGAATTACGTCAGAATAACAGTATTCTCTCTTATAGCATGTCCTATAGATTCTGAGACTAAGCTTTTTGGATAAGCGTCTCTCTTCCTACTGCTTTACCGTGTATAACGTTTGTGAAACGAAAGCCATCGGATCACAAAAAATAACGATTAGGTCAACTACTGATTAAGTTGTTGACCTGCAACTTCCGCTATCGATAAACAAAATGGTTCGTCATCATTGCTGGCGTAATAGTAAATCTAGTATTTAAGAACGATTTCGATCTGACGACCCTCTTCTACCGACCATTTAGTCTGCCTTCTCGTTCTGTTCAAAACTTTTAGTTGTTGTTCTCCATCTGCCACCGTTGTTGTACCATCGCCGTTATGATAATGCCGATAGTGATTCGTTCGTTTCGTTGCCGTAACCGTGCAAGCGTCCGGGTCAGGACGTCAGCTGTTTCCTATTAACTTCCACCAGACGGCTGCAGCATCAATGACACACGACGACTAACACTAACAACTATCAACTTAATGAAAACTAGAAAAATTGACGGTAACTTGGTTATTTACCACTTTGCCATACTGAATGATTCGATCGATTCGCTATCTGACGATTGGATCTCATATATACGGTTTGGTTATTTTTTCTGAGTTCCCTCGGCGCAGAATTACAGCAGTTAACTGTGTAGAAATACTTGAAGTTGCTAACACTTTTATTGGAGTACTTGTCAAATAACAACCGTAAGTTCGTATAGGTATACGTATTTATATATATGTACATATATATATAGATATATATATACATAAATATATATATTTACTTATCAGTCTCCTTATAGATAGAGACTTCTTAGAGCAACACAGTCACGCCGTCACGTCAAGGTTGTCGTCGGCGCCTTTGTCTGCAATTCTATCCGAATTGAATGAAGTAGTTTTAGTTGTACTACGAGTGGCAATAGTCGAATATAACAGCAATAGAATTGCAATCAGGACCCCACTCTATTCAAATTCTATGTCTTTTTTTCGCTTTATTTTTCCGTTTGGCGCCCTCTGTTCTTTCACTCATTTTCTCTCTTTGCCTGTGGCTGTCGAAACGCAACAGCTCGTTGCTCATCGAATACAAATAGCATTGCCCTTTATCAGGGATAGACCTGTAATCTGTTCTGCCCCTGGCGTCGTCGTTGCCGTCGCAGCAGAGCTGATGCGCTCGATGGCACCACGTAACAAATCTGGTTGCCGTATTTGTGGCTGTTGAGGTGGTCGTGGTAAGTGGCCTTCTCGTACCCGCCAAGTCCCAACTGTGCCTGCTCCGGAGCGAGGACCATCAGCTGTGTGTCTCTCCTTCTCTATGCGAGTGGGAGGCAATTGGACCAGATCAGGCGAGCATCTCTCGACGGCTGATAGCACAAAGGTAGCACAGATGATGTTGACCGAAATCAGCCGCAGCAACCGAGTGCGATGCTGGTAGTAATCGGAGTAGCAGTAGTCGTAGCAACGTGCGTACACAGTCAAATAGTACGGCCGCTTGGCCACAAATCACAACGGTAGTGACAGCACTATCAGTCGCCGTAGTACTTGTAATGAACAGTAGAGGCGTATTGGAAGTTATCGGTAGAACGACGAACGGCCGGATGAACAATCGGCAGATTGATCAGTGAATTGTCAACATCACACGGATAGCGGAGTTAGGTAAGGTAGGCAAACAGGCGAACAATTATCTGTCTCTCTTTGGTGGTAAGCGCTGTCGCTGCTGCTACTGATGGTAGAGCTTTAGCCTGTTAGACGGACCAGCAGCACCGAGCCGGCCATACACGATCAAAGTCGTCAGGCAGACAGCAGGGACCAACCACCGCCGCGACCCTCCGCCGATCAGCTGGAAGGTGCGCGCATGCGCCTCGTGCTGGGAGAGAGGACGAGGCCTGCACGTGCGGGAGCAGCACGCCAGTCGACTTTCTGTCCAGTTCAACCAGCAGCCTCTGGGCGAACAAGGCGCCAGAAAGCTTTTAGAGAGCCTGGCCACCGGGAATGAGAGACATCCACCCATAAACAGCTAATATTAACGTTACCCGGAACGAGCAGACGGCAGCCTGCTGCCGTTCGGCATGGTGAGCCTCAGCCATCATGATCTCGACAATTACCATCGAAGTCACGGTCGCTAGCCTTGACACAGCGACAACTGCACGGCAATGAGCGCGTGCTCGTGGGGGCAATATTCAAGTCTGTCTATTTCGGTATCTGATTAACCGTCTGCTTCCCGCTTCAAAGACGGTTCGATCGTATAACGCGTGAGGGCAACAGGAAAAGGGGACACAGGGATACTAGAAAATCTAGATGTTGTTTCAACATTCATCCACAGATTTTCTCCCATCACTGTTGTGGTACTTTTTAACTGCAGTGTCGTCTCTGTTCGTAGAAGCCTTCACACATTGAAGTGGTCCGACTAAAGCGCCAAAGTGCGACTTCCACCAACATTGCCAAGAGCAGCCACACGCAATTGATTGCTAAACTTTCAACCGCCCACTCGGATTCACGTTGACACCATAAAGAGTTACATCAATGCAGACACAGAAGGTTGCTTACCGCGTATGCACCCGCTTATGTACCTGCTCATTTGTGCTCGCGTGCGGGGTAGACGTGGCAAGAGTTTTCAGGCCGCCAAGGCTTCTGCTAACTCGTTCACTTTAAGGTGGCGTTAATTCGCATCTACTGAGTAAAACTTTTCCATAACTGGGCTGAGTGGGTGACAAGGTCCGCACGGAGAATGACCCCAACCCAAGCAAACAGTTTGCTAAAAAAGCTAAAAATCATTTCATGATTAGGAAAGAAAACAACGGAGGCGTGCCTGCAACGAGGAAAAAGTAGACAATGAAGCAAACGGAGAAGATTCGCAGGTGTAGGTATTTAGATGCGCGGATTGGTTACCGTATAAGTTGGCGAAATAGCAGCGAAACCCGATAGCCGCGATTGTTTAGGTACAGCAGACTGAAACATATACGAAGCAGTAAAAGTAGATAATGGCAGGGCCGATAGAAGACCGATCAAGGGACGTCCCGTTCATTCGTAACATGCGAACACTCTTCATGTAGAAATAATGGCTTTTTGCCACTTCGCATGCTCTTCTTTGTTTAACAGCAATTAACTCTGTTACCAAATTGACACCTTACAGAACAAGATTCTCTTTTGCCATACCTGCCAAACGTTGGAGATATGGAGGAAAACACGATAAACCGGTTACATTTATATTCTATAGATGAAAAATTCAGTTTTTCCGCGATTTTATACGGTACTTCTACCACTACTACCACTAAGGATTAGGTTCCTCCATGTATAAAGTGTAAATATTTTGACAGGCTTATTTTTCTATGAAATATACTTTATGCGAATGTTATTTTTTAGATTGAATGTGATACAGTTTTTGCAATAGAATTAGACGACACGAACTAAAGTATATAAGTCGAAAATATATTTTGTGCCTTATCATAGACGTGGAACTATAAGCTAGGTTAATTGTTGAAGGCTCTTTCAAGGTCCTCGGTATTCTACACGCGATCTATGAATAAGGCATCGACAGTGGTCCGCTTTGCATAGTCGTTAATAATGAATAAGGAATCCGCCTTCCACTCGAGCTTTCTCAGCCATTAAACATATGGTAATATCTTAAACAATAGAACTTCAATACGAAGCGCTACCAGGAGGAGGATCTGACCGAAAAAATCAGTTGTTTATTCATGCACGCCATGAAGTGAAGCATGACTACAGACGTTCCTGCTATCATTCACTTGACGTCCTATTTAGAGCGTTCGATAACCTTTTCTCAAGGAAACGCTCCACCTTAGATTTTCATCGAACGTTTTCACTACTATGGTAGTATTATGCAGGGATGAAAACAGGGATGGTAATCAGATAGTTACGATACGGCAAATGCCCTAACGACATCCTTCTACGGCAAAAAAAGTAGCTACATTCTAGGCTATCTAAAACTGGCCAAAAACCGAGACACCGATAAATTGCTCGAACAGCTTTAATTTATTATTTTCTTATAAACCAGACTAAATGAATAGTAACTAGTTTAGCTCGACAGTTTTTACAGATAATTATGTATGTGTTTATGTTTGTAATATAGATCAGATGTACTTGGCCAGATACCGTATCGAAATTAACAGATGTTCAGTATATTCTCCATCGAAAATTCTCCTTCTTCTGCCCGAACGAACGTCTGCCCGTCTATTAGATAATCTAACAGGGCAATTGTTTACCAATTTTCTCGACCGTCGCCTACTGAACTGACGTTTATGCTATTTGAATGGTATCTATTAATGGTCGCTAACACTTGGTCACAATGACCTACTAATTTTTTATGTCTATTTTTGGGCCTATTATACTTAACCTATTCTGTAATGTCTAAAGTTAACTTAGGAAGATTCAAGTAGATTTTCTATCACCAAAACTTAAACCATAATCGTTAACGTTCAATACGATTAGAGAGAGTAAGCATGGTTTCAGCGGGGCCGAAATTGCGCTAAAACTATAGTAAGTTTACAAAGTTACGATACTGGACGTCTTGTTAACCTTCTGTAACCTGATTTTCGATGCGATGAGTTTTTTTTTTATTGAAGCGCATGGGTAAATCTGGTGATTCGCGTGAGATACATTTAATGAGTTGCCAATTCGAGGTCCGTGGATGTTTTGTGGTAAAGATGAATGTAAGTATTTTATATAATCCTGGAATAACGGCTTATCAGTGAACACATATATATATGTGTATATATATATATACACATATATATACATCAAGGATCTGTAAGAAGCACGCGAGATCGTACCGGCAGAACAGAAGAGGGAGAGACGACCAGCCTAGTTGGTAAGCCAGAACTAACGGAAATAGTACCTTTGCTCACCAACGTTTACGAACAGTATTAAACAATATGGGGCTCGAAGACTTCAAAACCAAAGGGTCAACAGTCACTAGCGGCCATTAATTCCATTCCTATAAGTCGGATCAAGAGGTAGATGTCATGCAATGCAAATCCTACTAACGGCTAACGGCCAAATCAGCTGTTGGTTTGACAGATCCAATCGAGCGGAGCGGGGGCTAGCAGCTTCTTGTCACGTTCTCCGTGTTTTTAGCTGGTTACGAGCCAGGGTCATAGGATAGAGCCAAGACTGCATTAAAAAGTCTAACTTTTGTTTCTATTTTAAAGGTAAGCCACCTTTTTTTCTGAACCGTAAATTAATTGTTATCTGAGCTGCAGTACCATCTTCACTACATCCCCCGCGTGTACATAGCGCCTAAAAAGTAATCATTACCAATAATATACAATCTATACGTTTTCTAGCCTGCACGCTGCTAAGGTATCACGAAGCACAGATCTACGACATCATGCAGCATGTAACTGACGATCATCAATGCACGCCACGAGCTGTACGTCAACGAGCACACCCATACATACATTTTTGACTAACGGTTCAGTATATCTGTAAACTTCATTACTAATCAATATCAGTCACTTATCTCGCTAGCTTTTGGAGAACTTATTTTCGACGCATAACGTTAACGATTTTCTATCTGTAACCAGCTTTCAAATGAGCACACACACACGTATACACGCGTGGGAATCAATACTTTCCAAAATTCCTGGATAATTCTCTCCGAAATCTTCATCGTCCTTTTATGTATTTACCGCTAGTAGTAATTTGGCTAATCTCTGAATTATCAATCAATGCAGACGTGCAACGTTCAAATGATCGTCGCAGGAATGTAAGTGCTCATCTGTAAAAACTGATACTCGCACGTGTGGACTCACCGTTAAACGAGCCAATACGACGTTGGCCATGATCCATCAATGTATGTGTAGTAATGGTACATCGATGGTGAGACTCTAAACAATACCTATCCGTCTGACGAATGGGAGATCTATGCCAACACAGCCCATCAGAACGAAACATAACTAAGTTCCGTAATTAAACAGATTCTATTTTGACCAATGTACCGAGCAATGTAAGTTTTTAAATTCACTTAATGCAATGATTTCAGTCTTGTCCAACCTGCACAAACAATAGCTTTTTTTCAGAGGATTCGAATAATGTTGTTTACCCAAGATCGGATCAAAGAAGAACGATCTCTACTTAGCGTGGTCTAGCAAATGTGAGACTGGGTTCCGACCAGTGAACTTTATTCCGCCAACAGGACTACGCGCTAATTTTAAATTTCTCTCTTATACGTCACTCCAATAGCATGGATGTTCAATTTATGGTACTACAGACTGCTTGCAGGGAGTGGCCAGGGCTACCGGGTCATCGGGCCGGGGTCATCTCGGTTGAATTCCCCACCGCGCCGTCAAGCTATTTCTTAGGTGGGGAAAGTTGTTACCTCCCCGCCCGCCTTGCAAACTTAACGTTCGCGCATCGTCTATCCCTGTCAGTGAATTTAGCTTTGAGGGGCGACCTCTTCTGCACTATAGGCTCCATGGTGAGCCCACAAATACTAGCTTAACAGCAGAGCTTTGCCCTAAACATACGAAGTTGCGTTCTAGAATTTAAGTGAACGGAAAGCTAAATTTGCCATCTAGCTGCCCAACAAAAGTGCCACAAGCACATTGTGTGAGTCCTTGTATCTAGCCGATACGTACCTGTGTGTATTCGAAAAGGCTCCCTCACGGTGCGGAGAATCTGTGGTTTAGGCCTAGTTGTAAATTCTCCGTTGGGTGTTGACAGTCGCGGTACTGATGGGGGATTGGGTTCGGATCTAAGCGTGGCGACATTTCCTCTTCTTCTGGGAGCTAGTCGTCTAATAGATTGGCTTAAGGGCGATGATGGGTGTCATGTGTCGTGTAGCCTGCATAGTGGCATTATGTGTACATACTCAAATAAAAGGGTTTAAGCCCATTGTATACTAACTGTTACATCCAGATCTTTGGTTATATCAGCTAGCCGACAGCCGTCGCGCACGTGGCATGCATTATAGGTAGGATAAGCCTGCTCTGTTTAGTTATCGTTGTTGTAGTTCCCTGAAAGTTCATGCCTGTCGCATCGGCAGTAGCGTGCACGGGCGTCGATCTAAATCGATACGTGCTGCTGTTACCTATTAAAATCCAGGAGAACGATGTTGGCCTCCATCGATCAATGATATGCTTGTCCTAAGGCGTAGGCGTAGGCGGAAGACGAAATCTTGTTGCCGCTGTTGCTGTGACGATTGGTGAACCCAATTAAAATCTTATACATGCGGCAATTTTCATATACATACGTATAGTCATAATGATGAATGCAGGAACAGCAAAAGATTCCTAGCTTTTTTTTTGAAAGGACTTCACAAACTATATATACAAAAGTGGCAAGTAGATCATATCAAAAAACATGCTGGAACGAATTTTAGAACATCAGCTCTTAATGCAGGTACTTCATCCGCATGTTGTTTCATCAAAGGTAGATGACTTCACGTGCCAGGATTGACTTTTCCCCTCTGTTGACAACGGTCCGTATCACAAGTCCCTGATGAAGCTGCAATAATATGATGCGATAAATTCAACGCTTACGCCTACCTGTCGATGCCTATATGCGCCATATGAACGGTGAGCTATCACAACACTGGACCCTCCAATAATATATAGATGCGACTGTTAATTGTTTTGTGTTTATATGTGTTCTTTGCTCCTAAACAATCGTTCAATAATAAATAGAGATTAATTACTCCCACTAATATTTTTCACGATAGACATATGAATAAGGTGCAATGCGCCGATAAGTGCATTCATCTAAAATCTGATAATGAAACATTAACATTAACAGGCAGGAAACAATAACAGAATTAACAAAGCAGAGGTACCTTATAAGGTATCCTTCACATGAAGAGTTTCGTATCGTCCTATCATTGTTCAAACTTTCATTGATACCATACACCGACTGAAGTCGAAGTTCTTACTTACCACTGAACTACGTAATCCTACAAACGTAAATAACATACGTCACCAAAGAAATGAATTATCGTTGAGCGTTGTATTTGTTGCGTAGACAAACACGCAGCGTTATTTAACCAATGATAAATATTGGAAATGCTCGGTCTTCAAATGTTTTGTGTTATATTTTCAACAATTACGAGTTGAGGTCTAAATCGAGTGCTGCAAATTAGTAAGCCTGTTTGAGTGATGCCTATCACAAAAATGTCGATTCGTTTTTATAGTTAGGGGATAGTTAATAAGTTTGTTTTAAAGTTTTCTGAGGAGACGGTTGAGAAATGGCTTGGTGAGACACTGGCTAAGAAGTTCCACCAGTATTTGTAGCAGCTGCTAAGGGCTTTTTAGGACTGACATTACATATCTGCACTTCAACTTTGAACTCGTCAAGTCTTTGAATCATATGTTTGACGAGTTACCCTAAAATCGTTCCCAATGAGTGTGCGCTAAAGCCTCGCAAGCGTTTTCATGACACTCAGCCAGAATAGCCGGGGTACGCTTTCACCAAGTTGGCTTTTGTGAAAATTGTCGATCTAGCCGGAAGACATGAAAGAAATGAGTCGTTCATCTGTAGTCGATACCGAAGCTGCATCTATTTATATACGACTTTGCATTTGCGTCCAAAGCATTAGGCCAGCCGAACCTTACAGGCCGCCTATTCCCGCTTCATGGAATATAGGCACGGATCTGCCTTTAACAAGATATCGTCAACTTTCCAGAAGAGCGAACACATGATTAGTTAAGGCTAGCAGTAAGGAAGAAAAAACGATGCCAGTGAAAGATGTTCCCCATTTCGTTGATGGATCGTAAGGTGAGAATGATGAAAGATTTAATATGGCGCACGCTTTGTTTATCTTACGATCCTTGAATCGCATTTATTAGATTCATCTGATTAGTAATCTCGGTTCTTAGTTTACGTCTAATCCAACAAATACGCTATGGTTTTTAGTAACGACTTTTCTGGTTGACACATATACACGTATGCGTCGTAACTAGCTGTAAGGCACGATCGAGGATGCAGGGTGTTATAACAGAGCTATGGACATCTATATCAGACTTGAGATGTAGATATCCATAGAAAACTAATCGATGTAAAAGTAAGTTATTTTCACGCAACTTGCCATTTTCAATCAAATCTCTTACTTAAACGATTTTGACAGAACGTTCTCGACAGACACCCAAGCGTAGCTTAGGTGCTATCGTGCAAGTCGCTACCTTTGATATGTATCGCTCACTTAACAAGCAGCGTCAATGAAAGCTATTATGATTATACTGCATGTTATTAGGTGTGAACTTGGTCCTGCTTGAAGCCTGGAGGTCTTGATTAGTTATTGTCTGACATTAGATTTGTGAAGCGTTAGGACAAACTTGTAGTACATAGGCCGAGTTTTCCATTAATTAGGTCTCTGATTTTCACCGTTGCGCGATTGAATAAAGCACCATAATGAACGCCATGGTCCATGATTAATATCGCATTAAAGGAGATTCCTTCAAGTATATATATATATATATATATATATATATATATACACAAAAGTAAAATACTTAAACTGCAACCTGTCAGATTTATTTGTGTTTTGAAAACACAGCCTATATAATCAGTACATAGGATTTATTTATTTGTTTGGTAGCGATAAAATTACTAACCCTATTGGGTTGATTACCTGCAATCTGTCATTAAATAGACATTGTCAGAGCATGACCTCGACTCGGATCGCGTACCTTCTAATCCATTCTCCAAAAACCCACAATGAATAAACCTAACAGACGCTAGTAAAATTAATCCAATATTTGTATGACAACTACCACAAAAACGAGATAAATTCAGCCTATTACAAAATACGGTCGTTTCCTTATTTCAGTCTCTCCCTCTCCCGCCCCCCCGCCTCTCTCTCTTTCTTTGTCGCGCTCAGTCCTACCTGAATGTGGCGCTGTACGACACATAGTTCGTGTTCATGGAAAGTCCATTCAAAGAAGCAAAAGCGATCTCCAGAGAAGCAAGTCAAATGCTCAAAAAATATTTTGTCAGGTTGGCACGACCCTAACGTACCTGTGCGATAGACTCTAATGACCCAGTCAGGCTAACTCTAAACTTTAGCTAAAGCAGACCGTTACGACGTTAAATCACCAAGATGGCAATAATTAAACGCACCCGTACACACGCATGTATGTATATATATTACTTCTTACTGTATTCGAAATGCAGCAACAATGATCGTACTTTAAACACTTGAAGCCATCTCGAGTCGCGTTTCAAACGGAAGTAAAATAGCAGACGACGACGACAAAGCGAAAGTATGTCAAGTGAGAATGCCTGCAAAGCTATCCATGCAACGCGATGCCTTGGTTAACACCGGGAGTCAATATAGCGACATGGAAAAATCTAGCAGTATGTGTTGTTAGTGAGTGAATCGCGGCGTACGCTTATTTGCACCTCTACACGGAACGGCGAGAAACTGTAACACAATGTAATGTGGGCCAAGACGTTTCGACGGCCGCTTTGCTGGAGCAGTGCCAAACGACCACGGCTTCAGTGAAGCTTGTAAAGTGAGCCAGGTAGAATGTTGGCTAAAGAAAGGCGTAGAGATTTGCCATCTATTACCACTAGCGGAACATAGAAGCTCGTATAGAAACTAGCTAAAAGCCGGAACCGCAAAAAACAACTGCGACACTTCACGGTGTCTGTGGCTTAACGAAGCCTGATCAATCATTGAGCAGTCAGGGTCTTCATGCTATGATTCTACATGGTATTGATAAATCTCAGGAAGAAGAAACCAAATGTTAGATTGTGCTAGTGGCAGGGTGAACAAGGTGGCGCAGTAATAAGTGTATTCTCGGTTACTACGATGCTTTTCGTATATCTATCAAAGAAAAAGTACATTGTGCATATTTTTTAGACCATTGTGTTAAGTCGATGGTTTGGTAAATTGAAGTGGCGCTTTTCTTTGTACCTTCGGTGACTGGCGTATGAAGTCGACAAAACGATTCTGGCATCTCTTCGCTGTACGTGAACGCTCCGTCGAAACGTGTTTGCATAAATAAAAACTGTTCTTTTGCCTCAAGAGACTGTCGGCTAAGGCGTCACCTGCCTTTTCGCATTTCATAAGCTTTGACTATATAATATTTCTCAAGAAGCATCGGAAAAGTTCAATGGCGAGCCCCAGCGCGAACGTACTAAACTGACGGCGTATTCATAACCTGACTTACTTAGGATCCCACGGCCAAGCAAGCAAACTTATATTCATGGTTTTGTATGAAAATCATACGTTTACGTAGATGTATGCATAATCGAAGCAGATCTAATTTTTCCCTTGCTTAACATGCTCCATATGATTACCACGGTCATTTTACGGCCGCAAGCTGCTAGCTTCCCGGCTTTTTCCTCCCGGCCAAAACGTGTTCCTCGTAAATGCTCAACTACTTCCTTGTCCCATCTGTATCCACCTGGGCCGCGTGGAAAGCAAAAAAAAACTCATTGAGGAGTCGCAGTAACAGAAACTACAGAGCCCTGTAGACAAGCGGCAACTATAAATTATGGTCACACGAGGTAAACGCCGAAAAGGAGATGACAAAAGCCGTTGCCAAACAGAAATTTGTCCTTTAACGTTTGTCTCTGTCCTAGTACGTTATCGGTTCACCGTTAAGCGGTAGTATTTTGCTCGAGCGAATCCTACCTTCGTGCTACTGTTAATCCAGCAATTTCCTCAACTACAATTAACTACGATACTCGACGAGAGCGATCTGCTGCTGCAGAACCCGCTAGCATCGTCGAAAAATTTCAAAGGCCGTTTTGGCGCTAATCAGAGCTTTGTACTAATTAACAATGACCAAATCAAGCTTGCTATCTTCGCAGGAAGCATCAAACGCCACCACAGTTCCATGTTTACTAATTGGTTTGCGTCCACCATTTCGACACAAAAAATATTTACAACGTAACAACGTTTCCTCTTTTCGATTTCGAATCACGGGACACCAATTTTTAGATTTATTTGTTTGTGCTGTTTATAATAATTATCAGATCGACGTGGACGCCGCCGGTCGCGCTACTGCCTAACACTAATAGACGCTGGTCGAAGTGGCGGCCGGTTGATGTCCGTTGCGGCCGTTCTGTCGTACAGGCTATTGGATATAGCGGGCAACGCGATTCGATAAATTTTTCGCAAATTTTCATGGTGGCTTGAGACGAGAGAAAAGGGAAAGCAAGCTGAAGTGTTATATATATGTAATGGATAGACAAGGGCCGTAGCTTATTTTTTCGACATCGAACCTCAACCCAAATGAACGTCTGTCCCGACGCGCAGGCAAAGCTGATCTTCGATTCCCGTAAAAGCCGTGGATGTCTGTTGTACGTTTTTATGCCGGAGTGATTACTGCTGCCAAAGCAATAGCTGCCGTCGTGCTTGATGCAGTTCTTTCTCGTAATTTCCGAATCGCTGTTGTGACTGCTGCTATTGCCAGTATCACACAAGTGGCTATCAATGTTGTACTGTGTATAATGGGAAAATATGGGTATAAAGTGAATGAGATTTTCAAGTAATTGCTCAGGGTCGTGCTGACTGCTGGCGATTGCAGTAAGTTGGCCAGTACGGCCAACTGGCTGTTGGCCTTCTTTCGTCGTCGAAGCCGCCATTGCTATATGAAGAACAGTTACGGTATGAACAGTACTGAGCTTTACTGGTAAAAGCAATAGAAGTGGGCTGGTCCGCATATGTACAGGCGGAGGATTTGCGTCGATGTATTTTAACTATTTGTTTTATCTGCTTGGCTTTAGTCTCGTGGGCACGAGTAGCTCGTAGAGTTGCTCATGTTCAACGCTCCGGCAGTTGGTTCGTCTTGACGATAACGCGGCGTTACTCACCGTGATGATTGGCCAGTACTAACAAGGAAGACTTTATATTTTAGCGTTGTGTTCTATAGAGCAAGAATAACGCGATAGGTAGCTATCTGTGGCTTTGCTGAAGCACAGACCTTGCTTCGCTGTCGGCCGAGCAATTTAGCAGATAAGGAACTAGCAGCAGCAACGAAAGATGTGAGCTGGTAGTATAGATTACGAGACATCAAGATTTCACTCGACTTGAAGATCAACTAGCATACATGCTAATCGTATGCAGTACGCTGTGTTTGTTCTGCTTTAGAAGACCTAGCTATGGAGCCCATAGCTTCTCAAGCGAAGAACCTAACTTGCGCGAAAGTAGAATTTTTTAGTGTTTGCATCTTTATAGGTTCAAAGTCAGCGGGATAGATTTATTTCAGGTCGTTTTTTACTCCGCTGATAGCACTGACCTCCCTGCACTGAACTTGTCGCCGCACCCGCCAAGCGTAGGTGATACGGCGACAAATGCGAGCAGCATACATTGACATTCATTCAATGCGATGTACGGCATGCTGTGTATCATCCAGATTAAATGTTAGTTTCGATTATATAATGCTATAAAAACTTATCAGGTCAGATGCTACTTTCATTTTCCCAGAGCAGCCGCCACGTAACGTTTAAAAACAACATCAGCTCAACGTAAATATATGGCCTGTTCGATAGGCCTACGGATCAAACTTACATTTGACATTTAATTGGGAATTTCATTGTTTTCATATGTTTGAGTGTTTCTATAATTAACCACGTTCGCGTTGTAGCATTAGAATGGAAATGCTAAATTGCCGCAATGAATATTATGCAATAATCAAGTGATATAACTTACATTCTAATAATTAAGTAACTACAGGTACCAGCATTGGCAATTAGATGTTTAACTAAACAAAAGCATCTAATTTCAAACAGTTTATTTAAGAACCCGTTTTTATCAAGCGACGATGATAACGTAAGGGTATTATATTATAACGAACTCGCTTAACCGTTTTTCTAACGGCAAAACAATGAAAATGCTCCTGCCTAAGCCTTTATTGAACTAAAAACACAAATGAGAATAACGGGCTATAGAAGGTATAGGAATTGTTGTATGGCGACGCGCGCTAGGATGTATAACGCGGTTCGGTAACTATTTAGCTGTGCACTTCTATCGAGAACCACTTTGTCCTTTTGGATATAGCTTGAACGAAAGAGATTGCCAGCTTCACAAGGGCAGTTACAGGCCATTCGTTTTTTCTCAACTTTGAATTTCGTAGATGAAATATACGGAATCATTCGTTTAACAATGTCGTGTGGTTTTGCACCAGATCGTTCCAGAATGATTTAAGTAGTGCCGCCAGTTTTTGTATTTCGTGATGTCGCTGTCTACACGTGTCCTTCACACAGAGCAGGCCAACATTTTGAATAAATCGATGATTTTGGAATTGAGCTAAATGTCAGATGCATTTTCCAGAGTACGGGCAAACGGGAGATTTGCATCGTCATTACATACGTCCGTTTCAAAATGAAAAGGCTCAGGATTAAAGGCGGCAGCGGATTAAGCAACCCTTCTTAGAATATTTCAACAGCTTATCGCAGATTTTTTTCTACTTTCAATGCGCGGGAACGCACACCTGCCCTTGGCCGACCTAATGAAGCAGTTCTGAAGGGAATAATAGCAAAAGCCTATTAAATCTGTTTGAGCGGACAAGCCAGTCAAAATGCGTGGAATATCTGGGACGTGTGAAATTTCAATGCCACCTATATTCGTTTATGACCCGAACAGAAGAACGGCTTTGGGTCTGAAACCACAACGGTTCGCTTAAACAGCTTGAATCTGAACACGTTAAGCCTGCTGGAGCAAAGCGTTAGGGGATCGTGCGGTGGTGAACTTCGTAATGTGCTTTCCACTGGCACGTACAACGTCTTTGCAAAGAAGGGCCGCTGCGTTTGGTTTTAAGGGGCCGAAACAGCTGTTGAAGTGATAACTAAAGCATTCGTTGAGAAGTGTCCAGGGAAAATCCAAACTCGGCGCCGATATTTAACCGTTGACGAAAGACTACTCTACCAGTATCGTCTTAAAGGCGTTTAACACCCGGAGTTGGAGCCACCGTTAGCCAAAAGGTCGCATTGAACATTTTTGAGGGTAAGCATGGAGGAATATCAGTCCCCCATACGGATGAATGGTAAATATTATGCAACCAACTTGGCCCATCTGACGGATCCCACTAGCCACCTTCCCTGTAGCGGGTAAAATTATTAAGCAAAGTTTCAATCATCTGACTACCTATCGTACTCGGAACGTTTGCAATTAAACAACCTGAAAATATATGAAAATGAAGCGTAAACGAAAATTAAGTTAAGCGAAAATGAAGCGATATATAACTTTGAAGTCTATCGAGAAATTGGGCATAAAAGCTGTTCTGAGGAGCGCCAAATAAACACTATATATTTCTACAAGAGAAAACTGATTTACTCATTTTGGATCAATATTAAACGAACGTTTGATAAGCTATTGAGTTATCGTTCTCAATATATTTCCTTTGTATCTGTTACATTTTCACTACAGCGCACGAGCAACTGGCGTCGTAATGGAAGTAAGTTCAATATAAGAGTATTGGCTGCCTGCAGAGGGCTCCTTCCACCCTGTCTGACGTCGGTCTACGTTATCAAGGCGCTTGCTTTGCTACACATTTTTATTGCCACGCCATTAATGTGTGTCTATTTCATAGTTTGAGTAGGTCTGTGAATGCACCCACCCACCCCCCCACACACACATGTGAACTGTTCAACACGTCCATAGTTTGATCTTTAGCCGTTACGGTCTGTTCGAGGCTTACGACAGCGGAACAGAAGGTGAAATCGCCGTTACCGATACAACATCTATTAGATAAACAACGATTGGCATAACATCGGTAAAAAGATAAATGACAATTTTTCGAAAAACGTGAAAGCATTGGACATTGTGCTCATTTGAATAAAGGCGCGGTGCGAGCCAATAACAACAATCACTGGCCCGATAGTGCTAATAGCTTTCATGACTCGATAACAAACAAACCCAATCTTTTTTGCGTTTCAAGGTTTCAGACAGTTTGTATAGCCATTCAGCAACTTAATTATATTTGTATTGAATAAATATTGAAGATAGCAGCAGATCCACGCACCTTAAACTACGTCCCAAGACACTGGCCACCTTATCGTCTACCGTTTTCATAAACTTTCAACTTTTGCAACGATTAGTTTCACTCACCTCACTTCAGTCACTTACATAATGAAAATACCATTTGGTCAACTCTGTCACTCGGAGCAGTTTATATGGAAGAGAAAGAAGAGGAATGACTTACAGAGTTAAATTCAAGCAAAAATAGCAGTCGAATTGACATGATCAGCAACAGCTTAAGTAAGCTACACTTACCAATGGTAAGTAATGTCGTGCGTCTTCGTTATAAATCAAGCTATTCACCTACAGAAATTGTAGGAGAATCGTTGAGCCTTTGGCAGCTGATATGTCCAATGCCTAAAGTTAACCAAACTTCCTTTCCCTACAATTCCCTGGGGGTTTGCCGCCTAACAGAGTTTAGAAGCTAAAGATCGCTCTCTGTTTTTCTGAACGTCTATTATACTTTACATCGTTGCTAATGTATGCGTTTTTCAGCTGACATTACTCGAACATTCTCGCCAGCACGGTGGCTATTGGAAAATAAAAATTGCCATCGAGTTCATTACCTTGCTACAGGCTGATAATGTTCAAACTATCTAAATACTTACGAAAGCTTAACTTAGAAAAATCCATCTATCTAGTTCCTTGATGCTAATTTCCATAAACACAGTTCTCGGAGAACTGCGCACCTACTTGATAGTGCATATTAACTATTTAAAAATTACAAAGAAAGGCTTGTACTTTGCGATGCACGACTATATATATGTGGACAACAGAACACTAGTATACTAATGTTATGTTGTTGCGCATGCCAATATATATATATATATATGTATAAAGTACTTTTTGAATATGTTTTTTTCTCTCTATCCCTGGAATGTAACTTTTGTACGTGATTGCGTAGGCGCTCAGTAGCTCGTCATGTCTCTGGTTCCATATAAGTTGTCGTTTAGTTTCATATAGCTCTGTAAGAAAAAATTCCTGATTTCTTAGAGTTTACCTCCACGTCGCTTTATTGTTAATACCGTAAGGACACAAGTTACAGGTCTTCATCTCCGCTATCGCTTTGTGTCGCTCTCGAGTTGGAAAGCTTTCTTAGCCAAATTTCACGTGGCATTATCGTGCGCTACGTGCTCTTCTAGTGGCTTTCGAAAGCTTGAGGCTATGGCTTCAAGCTGATTGCTGACGATGGTGGCAATGAGCAGCAGTAGCAGCTGCTGCTACGATTAGAGGTTGATTGCTCTGGTCCTCGTAGCCCTTCCTAGATAGAATAGAAGAGGTGGAAGAATTTCGCCCGGCGGCTATTGTAAACCAGCTGTTTTCAAGTATTTCCCATATCAGTTCCTGCTTTTCCGCTGGATATCCCTAGACGACTACGAAAATCCATGAGAATAGATGTACACGGTAACCTTTTCCCGATGACCCGTGCCGAAGTGCCCTCCACCAGCTAGACGGGCCCAGACTCAACTCCCACTGGGCATCGAACGCGCAAGGCTTCACTCCCTAATTCGCTACGGCCCTGTGACCGAGAGAAAAAGAGGGTATCGTCTACTCCTTCGGTCTGCAACGGCCAAGGACATACTTGTATGTAATTGCAGCATGCCTTAGAAGTACAGAGCTATCATGTAGAAAGGGAAAAGAAAGTGGGTAGCAGCTAGGAAAGGGAGTCGATGCGCACGTGGCTTGGTTACTACGAAACCCCTGGAGAGGCTGCGGGGTTCGAAGCCGAAGCCTGGGAGGGAAAGAACCTCCAGACAAGTCTAAGAAAACGTGCTCGCCCATACACGTACATCCAAAGCAACGAAATCAACGTAGCCCGAACGTGGCCGTTTTTGTCAGTGATTCTAGATACACACTGGGCTTTGTGTGCGGGTCAATGGTTATGGATCTAGGGGAAGTAAACAGCGCAAGGTCGATGTTCACGATGGAAAGATACCTAACCACGTACGTGTGTTGCAGAATGTTAGTTCTAGTAAATTCCTTCAAATTCTACGTATGTTACACTACCATTAGAGGAGTTGATTCTTCGAAAAGGGAAAACGTTTCTGACAATATTGCAAATTCTTTTCGCAGAACATTTTCGCAATACAAGTCGGAAACTCTATGTACTAATTCGTCCCCCAGAATACGTGATAGCTTCTACGAATATAGAATTTAAGGAAACTGAAATTTAACTGAAAATTTAACGGAAAATTTTAAGAAACTGAAAAATGGTTCATTAGCTTAAAAGCGAAACAGAGCACAGCTCCACTGAGGGTCGGGAACCGTATGGTCAGTTCAACACTGTGATCAATTTGTAAAAGTCAAGTAAACAAAGATTCGCGTTCTGTCTCTGACAACTTAACTTGCATAGGAAGTCAATCTTCTTGACGAAGCAGTAATGGTGTGTATTAGCTTGAAGAATCTTTAGAACTGGAAAACGCACTAAATTACTATCTATGAAACAATCTATCACCGGTAGAATTTAGTCTTGATCTGCCGTGATAAGCGTTCGTTGCAAGTTATGTCATTCCGGCAGACGATTTTATAAAGATCAGGCCATATAGATGCCTGTTACACTTATGCCGTAAAAAATGGAACCGAATAATGAGATCTCATTGCAAGTCTGTCTAAAACAACGCTGAATAACAGCACTGAATGTAAACCTCATCTGACGATAATTTTCGACCTCGTCCACAGCGCGTATTATTCAAACGCGTATTACAAACTGTATCGCATTACTGGCCACACATAGACATTCGCTTTATTCTCAACTCTTGCTCTTTAGCTGCAGAACAAATCAGCCTTTTGTTGTACACAAGGCAATTTAAAGCGGATTTGATTTGGATCTCGGTTATCCTCCAAGACGGACGATGGCCCCCATTTGGAAAGTCTTAAATATACTCCATGCAATTAATAAACCGCTAATAGAAATGAAAATTAAAAAGGATAGATGTTATAACTCTCGGTTTTATTTATGAGATCTTCGTTTTCTTATTGCATATTGAAATATCTGAACCACTGACCTACTCTACAATATCATACAAGTAATATATATACAGTGCATACTTTTATGCGCTCTGGGACTGTTAGTGTTGCATGCTGCTTCTGCACAGATGCTAAGAGGATCAATCATTGCCAAAACATTTTTGTGTGCAGAAAGACGATCGGCCATCGCCATCGAAAGCTACTGCAGCAAAGCCTACGAAAAGGCGGCAGTTGGTATTCGAACTTCCAGGTAGCTAAAAATCTTCAGTGGTAGGCTACTACGAGGGCAGGATATTGCATTGCCTGCATGGAATAACGCATACTAAGGACAATAAAACTTCTATATAAATAAAAAAAATCATACGTCTCCATTTTACTAAGTGAAAACCTTCATTACTTATAAATCGTTATTGTACAAAATAAGAATATCACTATTATGATGTGTTGAGGTAAATTTCAGAGCAACAAACATACCACTGACTTGCAAAGTTTTATAGGCGCCAAAAATCTTTTAACTCTTCAAGCGAAAGTAACTACTAACATATCTCTAAATAAACGTAAATATTAAAATCTCATCTTGACAGTGTGCATAAATTTGTGAGCAAAAAGTCCCGCTCCTTGTTGGTACTTGGATACGTTACTATTATTGCAAATTGTCGAGTGTCGTTCAGATTAAACAAACCAGCCTACCTCTAGGGTTGTATGCCTCATTTTTAACAGATTAATAATGCCTAATTACACATTTAGGCTCGAGATAAGTGTTCAGTAGGCACGTCTGTTGGATACTTCGTTTGCCCAAAAAGGTTTGATTATATTATTGTCTATAAAATCGAAGACGTCGGTTAGAGGATCGAACGCTGCAAGCACAAAAACATAAAATTTCCTTTTGTTTATTGTAAATAGTCAAAGACCGACGGCTTGACATGGCTCCTTTCGACATTAGAATCCATGTCACTTTCAATTTTATAGATATTTACCGTAAACCACCTATAAAAAACATCCTATAAAAATAAAAATAGGTATCCTGTAGTACTTCTGTGTCTTAATCTTACTTTATCACTTTGACCGGGGTCGTGTAGTGTAATAATTTGACTTCTCTTAGGTTTTTTTTTCTGACGGATTGGCGTGGGTCTAGGTTTTGCTGCTATTTGAGCTGCTTTTTTCTTCTTACGTTTGGGTTCTTTGCCGCTAAACATTTTTTGCATAGATAAATGGTCAACCGTGTACAATTAACAGTTGACAGTATTTGGCGGGCAAAGTCAAGCCAAATTTATAAACGATAGCCATTGTGCGTCTTTTCGATGCCCTTGTACAACCCGCACACGGGCGAATCATAAGTAAGCAACAAAAAGAGCAAAGTGATCTTTTAGAGAAGTTATGATAGAACTAACCAAAATGGGCCCGATCACGTCAGGTAGCCTAGTCAGCAACCTTAGCTGAAGAACTAATCTTACTGCACTTCATTTTTTCATCACGTCTGCCTCTTAGACTTATCCACCAACATATCGCCATCCACCACCAGCAGTGGAAGAGAATTAATAGCGAAGTATACATACACAGAGGCATTCGAATAGCGAGAGGATACTACCATTAAAGTAAGAGATATACCTACTAGAGTCCATTCGACTTTTAGTAAATAATATTAGAATGCATTGTAGATGCCAATCGACATGGGCTATGTCCGTACTAGCTCAGAACCTGGAAAGTAAGATGACTCATAAAGCCGAGGACCTCAGAACGAACAGTGAGTGCTTTCTGTTGTATGACCCATGATGATATGAATTATCTTCTTTGACGAATTCTGGAAAAGTGTTTTTGGTTACGTATAAACCGCCTGCTACTGGTTCTGGCATACTCAACTAGAAAATATACGTAACTGCAATCATGTATAATGTATATAGGTAGTAAAAAACTCTTGAATTATATCGCTCCTTCATAATAGTTAGCTATAACATTTATGTGATCTATGTGATTGAATGCAAAAAAATGTACATCTCTATTTGGACATGTATTGAACTACCTGTTGTTCGTAATTTGCTAATAAAGTTTTCATTTGGTCGATTATTGGCCCAGAACATCTCACAGCTTTTCTAGCTCTAGATGATTAAAACAAGCCCAAAACAGTAGACCCACGTAATATAACGTGGCAGGGTATCATACGTAGGCTGATCCCTGGAAATTTAATTCAGAACTTCGCTATTTTCAGTACGATTTGATGGGGCCGTAAATAGGCCGATTGACTAGGTTGATCTAAGTAACTGTTGACTGTAGCAGTGTGATGAAAAATGCTGTAGATCAGGCTACGTATTGAAAAATATATTCTTAATATTTTGGATTGAGCTGCTTGAGTAAATATTCATCAACTATCTGAATTTAATGTAGTCGCGCTGTCATTACTATACTGAGGAGCGTCATGATTAAAAGGTTTTCCTCAACCCTAAAATGCGCTTGAAACTGCACACGGTAAAAAATATCTGAATGGAGAAATGTTTTGTTCCGTTTTAGAAACTTACTCACTTAAGAATATATATCGCTAAAAATAAGTTCAACTTATATGCCGCTGGAAGAGGTGTTTCCAACTGCTCGCCCCTTTCAATACCCTTTGACAAAAACCAATACAAATTGAATTACAATTAAGGATGTATGCGATCGGAACGAATTCAACGTAAATCTATGCGCCAAAGAATTTCTAGACGACAGTGTTCTGCCACCTTAAGTTCTCCAGTCTAGATATTCCCAAGTTATATTAATTGCGCTTTTCGTCGGGCGAAGCAAAGCGGCGTGTGAGTTTATCGTACACAATAAAATTATAACCTGGTTCACATGTTCACAGAAAGTGTAAATTTTCCCTTAAAAAGATACAAGATCTATGATACGATCTATAAATTATAGGTTTCTGGGTACATTTTAAAAAAAATGTCCGAGATGCTGCACATATTACCTATATAGTGATATAGGTAGAGCAGATAGTCAATTCCCAGGAAACTATTGAATAGGAAGGATCTCGTAATTAACACCAAGCTGAGGGGTCATTTATTTTATACCTATATATTTTAAAGCGATCATCTGTTGGAACACTGAACCTCGATATAGAGCTTCGCTTTTAGGATCCGTTTCCCCAGTGGATTTCCCTCCGGAAATAATCAATATCATTTTGGCAAATCACCATAATTATATGAAGTATCATACATAAAAACAGTGCATTTTTCTTTGTATATATTAAACCCGTAATCTAAACTTCTATGAGTAGTAGTTTTATAAGTAACAAGGCTTCCCCGAGGCCCCCCGAGACTTTGATCGACGCTCCATTTTACAAACCAGCAGCAAATGATTATGTCTTTTAATTAAATTGCGTATTATGAAGTAGCACTTTGCTAAGCCGAGATTCCAGCCGAGTAGCTCATGTTAAAAAATAACTGATTCAAAGTCCTCATTAGCCACTCACTTATCATCAAATCTGAAACGTCCTATTACACAAATATGTTCTGTTTGGAATTATCTTGTTCTGGGTGTTTTTGTTGCAAAACGATCAATCAGCAAACTTAAACTAATCACGAAAAAACTTAATAAAACAAAATTTTACAAATATATGGCCAAAGAAGCCCGATTTCTATGTAAATTAGCCTTCCAGTAATATAAAACCCTGTATTTTAACGAGTGAATAATCATGCATAGTGTATAATATAATAAGTTAATTAGCTAGACATTAATACCAAGACATGTTAGGTCTGTAGAGTTCTAAAAATTAAAAATATTTTCGGAGGAAATAGAAAACAGTGGTGGTGTTGAATGATAGATAAAATATTGTATAATAATGACTACTATATTTTCCAGTTATGGAAATTCGAGGCACGCGCAGGATTCGACCTTAGTTTTGAACCGGAAATGTAATTAATAGTTTTTGGGAATTCAAAATTTATCGTCTTAGATCCGAGTTGATCACGTTAAATGTAACATGAATTACTACGTTAAATAAAGCTTTTCTTTATTAACTTAACTTCACCTTTTTTTTTTATTTTCTAAAGCTTCTGTGGTTAATAAATTCACCCCAGCTCTACATTTCGTCACTACCACAGTGAACTGTTGCGGTTTGGCCAGTATAATGAAGCAGTCAGGCGTGCATTTTTATGAACGAAAGTTTTCGCATTAAAACTGGCTCCTTACGGTCAGAATATAGCGTCTAGAGTGTGTTTATCCTTCAGCAGGCTGAATACACGGAGAAATAGAAAGTGTTTACGATAGTTAGCTATTATTTTTTAGCTCTAATGAAAATGAAAACTGAATTGGATCAGTTGGCTTGTATGTATTAACCACAGACACAATAGATAACTGGACAGATCTTCTAAATAGAAGTACTCTTTACAAAAACTAGTATACTCAAATGTCCAAACATTTTATATAAGTACACGGTGAACGTAATTATAGAACGTCTTCATCAGCTTAAGAAGGTCAAATTTTCATCAGAATTTTTTAAGCCACATTTCGGGTTTCCTGGACTCGCCTCTATGTAGATGATCATTGTTACAAAATATACGATACCAACGATTCAGTACACAAAAAAAAATCAAAGTAACAATAAAAAGGTAATTCAGGTAGAATTCGTTGCCGTGCAGGTGCAAATAGAATGTAAAATGCTTTATACTCACAGCTGGCTTCACCACGCAATCCATTCTTTTCAAATTTATCCTGATGGCAGGAAGTGTCTGTGTCTTCTGGAGTTCCTATGGGCGCTATGTACTTGTACGTTCTTTTAGTATATTTGTGTGTAGGGCGGGGGAGGGGGGGTGTCGCTTGAGTGAATGCAAATTTAGCCCCTTATCCTTCGGCTGGCAACATTTTCTGTAGTCTAGATATGCAGACACATAAAGAGCTAATACCTTCAATAACAGACAGTGGCTCTCTTTTTTCATTTTATCGGGTACTTAATGAGACTATGTTGTATTTATGATCAAAATATAACTAACCTCTAACTAAAAATCGTCCGAAAATGTGATTTAATATTTAGCACTAATCTACTAATATTTAGAATTTTCTTTATTGAATCCCGCATGTTGTCTGGCATATATCGATAATAGGTTCGCACCATTTGCAGTCATTTCAGCATGATCTGAGAACTATTATATATATGAGTCACAGATGCCGCTTATTAGTATGCCTGCTTACAGGCCACTTTACGTTTTAGGCCTTGTCCGGATGCCCTGAATTAACATTTTTTGCCTGGATCAACTACATCGCGCATCGGACAAGCATTTTTTCCGGACATACCTTGGAGCCGGATTGCAGTCTCTTTGGTACGAGTTATTTGATTGTTACGACGAGTTACGTTGATGCAACTGTTGTTACAAGAAGAACAGCACGGAAACAGTGCGTAAAAATAGAATAAACCTAGATTCTCATTGTAACCAGGTCATCTTTAAAACAAATTCTACATCGCAACAAAAAGACAAGAAATATAATGTATCAATTAAAAAGCATCTAACCGTTTTGAGGCTCTCGAGGACGTTGATTTCTCTGATGCTAGATACCTGCGGCCTTTTATGCCTTAACATATCCGACCAAACAAAGAAAATGGTTAAATCCTATCTGTTGACGACTATTGATGCAGCTGGTGCAATATTTACATCTGCCTAGGACAATGTATAATACATTATGTACAGACTACTCGCCTACGATTCGAAACGAATTGAGGCAGACTTACGGTTTGCAAGACGTGGCATTCCACCTTTTGAAAGCAAATATTGGCTTTAATCGCGTTGTGTATGTTGTTATTAAGTAAATATATCAGGAGTAACGTAAAAAGTACAAACTTACAGCTAATCCCACCTAATTGTTAGATGTAGGTAGTGATTTTATTCGAACCGGATTCAAGACCTCATTTTTCACCTTTCAACAACAATGGGTTGAATAAAAATAGCGATTTCATTCTAGGAAATTCTGACAATTAACGCATAACCTAAACAGATAGATAGGTCATACGTTTTTGTCGCATAAGTGGGTTAAGCTTAACTCAAAAAATTTGATAGACCCGCACTTTTCCATCCAGAGTATCCGTAGCATATATGCTTCATTCATGCATTAACGCTGTTTATAGGAAATCTATAGATCTTAGCCTTTCACTGCTGGGGAACGAAAAAGCAAACTTGATATACATTTTTGGAAATTGAGCCTAGTTGTTGTAAAGAACTCATGTGTTTCATTTAGAACTTGCAGAGCTCCCAAGGCGGTCTTCCGGGTGGCCCAAAGACATACACTTTTGAAATAACCCTGATATTGTTCGAATTTAACAGACGGATGCCGTTTATCACAGTTTGAAATAAATATATTGGGAACGGACGATCTCTATAAAAAATCCCTAATAATCAAGCGATTGTTTTAGAAAGTTGCTGATATACGTGTCAATATCTAATTCAACGTTTTGGAATAAATACATAGGATCTGACTTTATCAATCAAAATCAAATTGTATGTACTTAATTGTTGTTTTATCCTGCAGCGAGTCAGTCAAAAAAATTTTCATTAGACAGACTTTCAATACATTCCAGGTCAAAATGCGGTGTAGCGTTTAAAGCCATCCCACACTATATAATATTACAAAAAATACACACAGCGTTGTTTAGTATTACAGAAATGAGAATATTTTCTAATCATAGCTTACCGTTTTGACGCAACCTTTGGGTATCATATATATAAATTGACGCGCCAGATTATTTTTTTCATTTGGTGATTGTTGAGTCTTTGTTTTCCATATACGTTGCTTTTCTGTACAGATGGCGCCTTTTACAGCAACATATTTAATCTATTTCAATGTGGAATTAGCTTCCTAATACAGTTTAATTAGTGAATTTCGATCGCAAAATTGCAAATTGACCATCTCCAAAGTACAATTTTCACATATCCTAAAAGCTCGAGTGTGTGAACAGTGTCGAATTCAATTTGTTAGCATGTAAACTTCATTTTTTGGGGTATAAAAGGGAACTTTATCATAGCAGCAAATTAGGTTGTTCATCACGTCCGCTTAGTGATCTTCGTAAACATATGCGATTACATATATATATTTGGAGAATTAACCTAAACTTGAACATACGTGAGATGGTAAAGGTCAGTGCATCAGGCGAACAATTGCCTTTCATATCATACAGACATATACACGGAGGCAACACTAGTAGAAACAGAGACGAAGATGCTAGCTTCATCGTGACTTCTCAAGCCAGACCTGGCCTAGACAAGACGCGTCTGGCAGAGCCGGTTGTTCGTATAGCTGATGACTGCAAATGAAATTCCACCAAATTCTAACTGATAACGAAAGCATTGATGGTCATGGCCTAACTAGAAACGCTAGTCAGAACTTGCGAAATTAATGCAAACAATTATTGACCATTTTATGTTGCCATATTAAAAGCAAAGACAGAAAGAGAAGTACAACTGTACATCAAAACTAAAACAGGTACACTGGGTACTTGTTTTAATTTTGCTTATGAACTATGACGCTTTGCCATCGAAATTTAAGGAGGCAACATCTCTAACCACTTTCTCTATATTTCTAAGTACATACCTAATCGACTAATCTTATGAAACGATATCGATGAATAGCAAGATATCTTAAAGGTAAAAAAAGATTATATAAGAAATAAGTTTCAAAGCATTGAACTATGTATATATCTATTTATCATAAACGTACCATTTGAAGTCGCTTCTTCATTTTACGGACACTTTCTTTTCGTAATAATTAGTCTAGATTAGGCTTTATCTGCACGGATTAAATTTTATTTATCACGTCTAACTGAAGATAGGGCATCCTATGAAGAAGCACTCGACTACAGCGGAAGAAGATGTATGGAGTATAATGCAATAATAAAAAATAAAACTAGTTAATTACATTTTTCCAAATCAAGAAAGCAATAATTACTAAGCCATAACATAGGGGCCAGAAGCGCAGTAAAACTAAGTTTTTCGAACAATTTTACAGCAGATCCGTAATCCGTACGTGTTTGTGCTTCGAGCGACTTCTGGTGGAATGGAAAAGGAAACAGTTAAGTGAAAGTGAACTAATATCCACTTCCCTCTATCGCTAATTCTGCGTAAAAAATGTAAGCTGGTCCCATTGTGAAACAACCCAAATAGCTCAACTAACAGCTCGAGCTGTCCGAAAAGAGCTTTCATTACATTTTTTACACGACGCACGCTTTTTTGCTTATGGCAATCGATAGTATTTATCTGTATTTATTTATGCTTCTTTTTCCGTCTAATTTCTCAGCAGTAGGTATGTTTGCTTCAAATAAAGGTCCGTAAATGGTTTCAAGTTTCGTTAAAATTGCATCGATACCTTTTAATAGTTTTCTGGGCATTTTAATGTAGAGAGTCTTTATATTTTTCGAGATCTAGACAGTCAACACGGAACAAGTTCAAAATAAATCAAACGAAAATCTGCCCAATAATTGCTTAAAAAAAAGAAATTCCTGGTCTCTTTAAAAAACTAAAAACAAAAAGATAGATTCCTATACAATTTACACATGACCAAAAGCAGTCAATAGTGAAAAGTATTTAATTAAACTATCAATTTTAATTTCTTTTTAACATAATGTATATGCTAAATGTGAAATGTTTGTACTAGAGGGATTTAAGAAGGTCTTTATATATCTTTCCTAGCTGCTACAGCTGAGGGGGTGGCTAAAACCCAATGAGTGCCACTAAACGTTTTCCTCCATAGTGCAGATTTCAGAAACTAAACCGGAGTTTGACTCTATCAGATATGCACAGAAAAGTACAAAGTAAGCCTTATTTCCGATGGGGTATGTATGCAACCCCAAAAAAAAGCATACATGGTTCTTCCTGTATGTAGAGCATCTAATTTGTAACTGCGATTGCATTTACACAGCCCGCGTGTCTGAACTTCAATCCGAAAATTCCGATTCACGTGAAATAAATAAGAAAAACTACACACGGGCCTACTAGGCGAGATCATAAACTAAAAAACATTACATTTGTCAATGAGAACACAAAGCTGGAAATTTCCGCAATAGCAGGTACGCGTTTTTCTGCAAGCGCATGCTTAAGTTAATGTGTCAACGTTTCCGAGGTATCGCAGTATAAACAGGCCCCGTCGGTTGAGACTACTAATGTAGCAAGGGATCAATCAACCAGATTAGTCAAACAGCATATGACGATTTGAATCGATTTTATAAATAAACAGGTGGGAAGTTATTCTGGACAAATCGATTAGAAGGCATGGCCACTTACAAAAAGCTAGACCGCTATATACGAACAAAAAATTACCGAATAAGATATACAGAAGATATGTGTTCTCGTGGTCGTTCATAAGGTGCGTTTATCTCAAGTGTCTAACCGCAAAGCTAAAGACCACTGGGTGATATGCGGTACATGAACAGCTGCAAAAATAAGCAATAGAAACGTTTCCATGAGTTCATCATGTTTTGGGTAACTGGGCAAGAAAGCAATTTACAACCATGTGAAATGAAGAATAAATTGACACCAGTTAAAATAGATAAACCGCCGTCAAAACAGTAAATAATAGTTTTCTGCTTAACACAAAAAAATATTACGACCTTGGATTGAAACCACAAGCTTCTGCAAGGTGTATAGGTTAGCCTTATATTAATCTAGTTTAAAAAAAATGCTTCAGCGATGTTTTTTTTTTCATATATTAGGTAGGCTAAGAGTAATACCGGCAATTGTTGAGCTGAGCACATTTTTTATATTTAAAACCTGGCTCTAAAACATTTCTGTTCATCCTATCGATCTCAAACGATCATTCTCTTCGTTAGTAGCAGTTATCTGTACAATTAAATCATGGAATCGAAAAACTGCATATCCAGTTCTGCTTTCGGATTGAATCGCCCACGCTGACAAAAGCTCTATCTTACATAGCCCGGAGAGATCCTGGGCGAAACTTTTGACAGAGATGAGAAACCCCAATAATGGAAACCAGATGAAATAGGCAAGAAGTAACGAGAAATATAGCGCGTTAGTGGCCGCATATAGGATTACTGAGACTAGCTTAATTGACCCTCTTATTTGATCAAGGAGATCTTTCAGCAATATAAAGTATTGTTTTAGAAGCAGACTATTTTAAACAAAGGATAGCTTTAGGACAATTTTCAGCACAAAAACGATTGGCTGGATTCAACTCTCTACATCGGAAAGATGGAGCGCTTGGTGGCATCTAATGGAGCACTCTACTATAAACTTCTGAAGTATACCTTGTAAATAGATTGATACGAAGTGCGAATGCAATAAGCACGATAGGCTTGATGAGAAAAAATACAACATAATGGCTCTAGTAAAACAAAACGCGGCAAAAATTTGGTGCGAGTTGCGCAAAAAATGTTTCCGCTTGTATTATGCCCCAGGTCTTGTTCAATCGAACCTGAATCTATCGGAATTTTTCAGGTCCATTAAATACTGCCTGAATTAAGAGCATTCAAAAGAAAAGGCAGAAATCTAGAAATAATTCTATGGATGATAGTTCGTCTCCATGATTGCTTCCTCCGTTTGCCAAGGAGCCTGTCTATTGTCAAAAGGATACATGAAAAATACCCAAATAAATAACTCTACCATGAAAAGTTAAATTTGACCATTCATTAGTGACATCTTGAAATAAGCTGAGAAAAATGTCCTGGACGGACTGGTACCAGTAAACTTCTAAGCTGCTTTTAGTCATTTATGTAACACAGATTTCAAATGAATGCTGGAACAAGTCGAATGTCCTACTGACACACGTTCGTATGATAAAATACTTTATTGTTGTGTTGCTAAAATTGTCAATACATTTAATATCAATACCTGTTCTTTATGCTTCGTAAACTGAGTCGTATTATTTCTATGCAATTTACAGCAACTCGCAACATTCGGTTATAGCATACAGTTATTGAGTAATTGAGTTATTCTCGTTGCTCTACATGCGTACTTTGTTCTTGGTCATAACAATAACAACCATGCTTCAACGTAGCAACTTTCTAAGTGGCTACTGTGTGTTATCCGCATACACTTTGCATACAACGTCAGTTACTTTACAAACTTCACTCTGAGCACATGCTCAGTTTGCTCAAAAATTAAGTAAGTGCGAAAAATAAATTGCGATTTTTTTTTATTAGTTTTTTAGACCTTGCCTTTTCTTTCACCAAGTATTATTATTATTATTATTATTATTATGTGACTGTTCTGTTTGTTCGTTTTCATCATTATCAGACCCATCGATTTCTCGGAAAAATGATGGTAGTTCCGTCGGTTCAACCTGATCCGTCGATATCGTTTCCTCAATATCAAATGCTCCTCGATGCTCCGTGGTAATGATAATCAGAGTGGGAAACTCAACGAGCATTTTTCCACGAAGGTTTTCCACCAGTGACAAATCAAGGTCGAATTCGAAATAGCGCTCATAATTCGCGGGTCTACCGACGGCCTGCAGAACACACAGAAGATAATTGACATTCGGATATCATAATTCGTAGCTAAATAAATTGAACGAAATACGGTACATTATTTAGCTATAACAGCTTTGCTTTGTCAGCGAAAGTTAGTTGAAAAAATTTAATTTATACAATAAACAATTACATAGCAGAGAATGAAACATTTAGACATTGATAAGTGTTATCGCTTCTTAAAAGTTCGTTATAAGATTTTAATGTAAAATTTCAGCTTACCTTCATCAGCACACAGATTTCTCCGATCGAAGCATTAAGAAGTGCAGCAGCCTTTTCTTGCTCGTGAGTCGCTAAACTTGCAAGGAATTGGACAACGATTTCTTTGACCATCGTGGATGAAGGTATATCGTGCTTGAGCACTATTAGCTGACCCTGGGGTACTTGCAATTCAACCGTCCAATGTATATGCGACTTTTTGATAGATATTCGATTTAACCTGCGACGTTTGAACATCTGCAAAGGAAAGATAAGTTCGTATGTAGTTGTTAAGCTATAAGGATACTCTTATTACAAATAGGTGACTGCCAATACTACCGTGACCCAAAATTGAAGATACGCATTATATATATATATATATATATATATATATATATATATATATAACCTTTCGAAATATAGTAATCGTCATTTGCAGAACAAATTTTATTTTTGTCTTATTTATTATTATTTTAATTGAAAGACAAACCTGCGGCAAGAATTGTAGAGATATCTTAGAACGTCTCCACGCAAATTTCTGTATATTCATCAAGTTTGTGGGAAGAGTTTCGCGCCGATGAGGTTTTACTATATTATTGCGTACCGCGCTATCAACCATGCGAGCCGACTCCTCCAGAAACCTGATAACAAAATTGAAGAACTTATATCAAACTGTGACCAATATTTTATTCTCATAGTAATAGCCATGCAAGCTCACATATAGTGCATTTTTCTATACAAACTATTCTACAATATACGACAAGCCCGGTTAAATGATAATGGCCTGATTTTTACAGACGATACTTTGACCTGAAATGAAAATGTCATAGCAATGAATTAATGCATTACCTGTAATCAGAAAGAAGATCGAGATCCGTAAATTTGCTCATAGGGATAAACCCAGCTCGATCTCGAACTCCGTCGCAGCCCGTCTGCTTCTTGTGCGTTTTCACACATCCAAGTGAACATGTGCGTAACGAGCATCTCGGGCAAGAGTACCTGTGTGGTATTTATACAATTAAAAAACAGTATTAACTTCCCACGTTCTATAATCTGCTTTGTAGTATGCACGTTGTCCTAATTTGCAGCAACCACACACATAAGGTAGCGTCAAAATATTTGATCGCCATTTTTCAAAAGTCAAAAAGTTCTTTCAAGAATTTCGTCTACGCCATTTGAATACTAGTACTACTGCATCAAATACGGTTTACTGTCAGACAAATAAAGAGGAACAATTAAAGAAATATAGCGAACCCATAAATCTATGATAACTATTACTGTTTATTTAAATCAAACATAACGCGTACATCCTCTTAAGGTATACCAGATGACCCTTGTAATGAGAGTGTAGCTTTCAGTTTAGACATAAGTTTGAAGGATTTCATTTGCTAACAAAAAATAATCAATGCAACTAGCATGCTATTTAGATATTTTTTAAACAACTTATACAGTGTATTTAATTTTCCAAAGTCCTTCTCTAAAATGCTTACTTAGAGAATAACTAGCAGATTTCCGTCCATAAAAATAGTTCAATACCCACCTGGCCGTCTTATGACATACAGCACACTTCTTAGGTCGCGAAATAATTTCGTTTATTTGGAACTGCTGTGTATTCCATGAGTTGATACTGTTTTTCGCCACATTATCCTCAGCTATGTTTTCATCAAATGAAGGTGGTAAACTGTCACTAGATGTCGATCGTATATCAACTGCTTGTAGAGGAATTGTGGATTCGATTCCGTTCGCCATCTTCACTGTACCTGTGAAAAATTATTTAGAATGTAGATCGTTTCAAGATGCGTAAAAAAATATTACATAATTCCCATACAACGTATTACACACAATGAAATTTCGGATCCGTTTAGTCTGATCGCAATACATGACAGTGCCCGGCTAAAATAGTATAAATTTCATAGTAGTATAAATATGAATAGGTATTTGCTAACATTAAATCTGAGCAAGCTTCTTACCTCCACAATTCTAGATCATCATCTCAACCACCCACCTGTACCTAGAGAATAAATGAAGAAAAAACGAGTGCAAACAGCCTATTCATATATGTACGATCTTCTTCCCTACAATTCAAGTGCACCTGTTTTACATCATGTTCGAGCACCCCCTGATGCCAATTGGAGGATTATCGGTGACAAATATAATTATATACAAAACTAAGAGCAATCAGACCACAGATATAACCTTCCTATCTTTACTTCCGTCCGAAAATTCGTCTAGAAATCGCAGTCCAATTGAAAAAATTCTTCTACTATCACACACTTGTACACTTCACGTAAGCTGAACCATCACTATGCGCCCCGACCACAGAACGAACAAACATCTTGCACATGTTTCGGATTATTCACGGAAAGCTAGCAGACGACAAGCGTATAGAGACCCTTCTCGGCAACGAGTCAACAATCAAGATGCTCATTCTTTATTATTGCAGATTTTAGAAGACTAGTTTAGAGAGAAATATTTACGAACATGTGTTTTCTCGCAAGTAAACCGACTGTGGAGTGCTTTGGTGTGTTTTTTTTGTTAGACAGGTGTAATCGTCTGAGAGTCGAGTCTACTGCACTAGTGAGCTCGTAAGATTACCAATGCTACGGAAGCTCGGGACAATTTTCATAGACAGAAATGTCTTGGCGCGAACAAATGGTTTTGTGCGTAACTACAAGGCCACCGTAGGAATTAAGCACCCAAATAATCGGATGATGGAACAACAGGTATGATTAGTTTTCTTTAGAACATTCATTCAAATTCATATCTATAAATCGTATTTCCCACGACCCGTTTAGACAGTCGCTGCAGTAGTTGATAATAGAATAAGCGAGGTCGGCATGAACTATAAAGTTCGAATTTATACGCGTCATTTCTTTAGAAAAAGGCTTCGGAGAATAGTAAAATAATTATAACCATGTCTAGGTGAGATGGGAGGGGCATTTTTGGAATGCACTGGCTCTCCATTTTTAAATTCGTAATTATATATTGGGATATACCAGTGGGATTGCTTGAACTTATGTATAATAGATAAAACGCTTCTTCATGTCTCCCTTTCAAATTTAACTATAAAAAGTACGTATCTCTTGCTTCTTACCGAAGTCGGTAGACAATATATTTTTCATTCGTGAATCTATACAGATGCAGAAGTGACGTCATGTGTGCTAACTTCCTTACCATAACTAAAGATCTTAACTGTATTGAGGAATAAACCGGTTTGTACTTACAGGTACGACATGCTGCTCAAGAGCTCAGCAAAGTTCTAAACTGCGATGAAGGGAAGTGCCTTAAACTTTTTCGTTCTTATCCAGAACTGCGGAATCGCACACTATCACAGATATTGCATGCTGCACGGATGCTCAAAACGAGCTTTGATAATGAGTCTATAATAAGGTAAGCTATCCAAACACATTTTCACAATCTGTAACTGGTTCCGTATGAGCAATGCTGAATCGAGTAGTACCGAGTTTATGTATCTTACACAGTAATTGTTGACAACGGAAAACATGGTAATTTTAATTTATCAACGAACCTGGTGGTAGAAAGCTAAGTTGAGCGAATTTTTCGTAGCATTAAATCTATTACTTTAAAATGATTATTGAATGTCACATCTGTCTAGACGTGGTCGGTACTACCATCTTATAAAAACCGATCAATTATTTGTAATAAGAGCAGTACTAGTTATGTCGAGTACGTTCAGAGCAATTGGTTAATGCCTAGAGCATTCTGCTATTTTTGAAGTACAGCGCTCGGCAAAATAATTTAGACACTTTTACAAGGCTAAATAGGAAGTATTCCTCCCTGTAACTAGCAACTAAGCGGATTTGTACAACAAGAATTTATCACTTATGAGATAGACAAGGCGGTTACCGCAACGTTGACGTGTGGAAGCGACCTTCGCGCAATGGAGCTAATTAAAATCTTATCCCAGTTTTGTCACAATTCGAATAACAAAGGTATCACAGGAAGAGTAAATTCTAGAAAGCTAGAAATAGTCCTCCTCAAGATTTATGTGCAAAGCCAGCGGAAGACGTGAGAACTTATTTAAACCTATTTGAACTGACTTTAAAGCTTTAGGAAACGAAGATATTGAAGAGTTACAATCAAATTAAAACCAAAGTAACACTTATCTTCATAGTGTGACAGTAAGTACTACCCCACCAAAATTGATGATATGAAAAGGAAAACCGACGAAATATACGTTAGGGATTCGACCAGAAATCTCTGTATCGTTTTTTTTTCTTGTCTCTTTCAAACAGTTTTCTGCGGCGACTGGAAACACTTGTAGTTGAAATATTTATGCCCGCAGGTGATTTATGTATGGTAGAACGAAATGCACCCTCAACAAGCATTCAACTCATTCTTCCTTCGCTAATACCTTGTAACTTCAAGATCAAAATATTACCAGTTATACAATGCCGCCTCTATGTCAAGATGGTTCTTCTCGAGCCTTAAGAGAACAAACAAAATATAAGACGTTTTGGACTTATCGCGAAATTGCGTAGACGCATTCATAAGGCGGTTGCCGGGAGGACATTCTAAGTCGAAATGAATCTGCTTTCCAGAAGAATCAAATTATATGCTATATGTATGTATATATATAGGCTCTGTAGATGACAAGTTATTACTCTACTGTACCAGGTGATGTTCTACAAGTGAGCCTTCAGGAAACATCAGAAGTCGTTTACAGCATTTGATTTGCAACTCACGCGAAAGGTGGCTGTAAACATAAGAAACGTTCATGCCGTACGCCTTGTATTTTATTATTTTTACTAATTATAATATTATTGTTATTAATCAAGCAATTCTGAATTTGTAATTGAAATTTTAACTAAAATCAGTAAACTTGCAACTGATTTTTTTTTAAATTTTCAATTCTCTGTTCTCATTAATAATTTTTTATACCCTGTCAACGTCATTTGGTATAATCAGAAAATGACAATTTCTTTTTTAGGTACGGACGAATCTTGGCAAGACCATGGGTTACTATACAACACCAAAAGTACATTCTTGAAGAGTTAGGTTTACAGCAAGTGAATCTGCGTCATGTGATTGTCTTTCCTTACATTTTACAAAGGACGTTATATGAACTCAAAACGTAAGATGTTCTCATTTTCTAATCGTTTACTAGAATGTTGTTGCTTCAATTGATAAGATTTGTTGCTTGAAAATATGACTTTATGTTCTAATCTGTTAAACGTTATAATTCGCTGAAGACAGGGCACCTGTCGAGTTCTCGTAATCGAAAGCCTTTAATGGCTTTTTGACACTGGATCAACAGCTAACGTTTCTCAAACAGGAGGTTTCGTGAAGCAGTGTTGACAACTTGTATGAAACAAAATGGATACCAACTAAACTTTTCGTAAACAGGAAGCAGACGAAACTGAAAAGCGTAGTGCACGATTAATCGTGAACGTTTTTATTGTTGCAATTTTTTTTGCTCATCCATAATTGTGTTTGGCTATATAATTGCAACTTAAAGGCAACGTCAACTGCAATAATAATAGATCACATTTTGAGAATATACTTAGTTAATTTATAAAGAACTTCTGGTTGTTTTCTTTGTTATGCAGAGTTGATAAGTTGATTGCGCTTCATAGTGATGTTCTGACGGTTGTAGTGAACCAAATACCTGACTGCCCGCGCTCTCTAACCGATCGCCTTTTGCAGGTGGGTAGGCTTGACCCATTTCAGCTTTAACGTCAAGATTATATGTTGTCAGATATGCAGCTTTCTGTACAATACCCAACGAACCAATGTAACCAACCAAGGTCTAATGTTAAACTCTACCGATGTTTTCACAGGTTTTACCTGCAGAAAGGTTGATGTCGATTCCAGTGGCGAAATTTTGGGCAATTTTTATGACAGAGTATTTAAAAGGACGATTGAAGGTTGACGACTCGCATGAGTCAGTAAAAGCCCCGAATGTTGTAAGTGTACCCCACAGATTCCTTTTACAGAGAAAAACCACGAGCTTCTAACCCACGTGAGAATGATTTCGTCCCTTGTTTTAATTACCATTACCGATTGTAGTTTCGCCCACTCGTAAAACCTACTAATTGTATAAGAAAGTGGTCAAATCATCCAACAATACAGAGGATCCGCCGCTAGCTTCCTAATTATTCAGCAATGTCTGTTTGGACAGACTCCTGCACACAATCCTACTAAGCACTTGTAATTCGTGGGATCGTGCTCTACAGAGTTCAGCGCTCAGCTTGTCACGATTGTCAGTAGCTGTCCCATAGGCGTTCCAAGAACCTATCGTCGTTATAGTAAGGAGTTCGCAGGCAGTTTCTAAAGTATTCCCTATTTTTCCTTATGTTCCCTAAGACCAGATTTTCCTTTCCGTATAATGCTGCATTTTCAACTCGCAAGTAGTCTGTGAAATACTTAAGTTAACTGTACCTCGCTTAAGCATATTTCTTATCGGCGACCAGAGAGGACTCTATTTATATGCTGTTATAGCTGAAGCGGGAGTGCCGTCCGCATAATGCATATTTTTAGCTTACAACCGGGTGATTTTCAAACAACGTGAGGCTCGAATCCTGGTTCGTGTTGACGTGATATCCAGAAATCGTTTGAGGTGTTCACACCATACTAATAAGCCATCCTCGATACTTCACTCTTAGACCAAATTGCGTGAAATTTTTACGACGTGCCGGGTTCCTCGCACAGGAAGTACGGTACTTACAAACTCGGGGAACAAATCCATTGATACGCCCGTAAGTTTCAGAAGATGACTAGCCATCTCCTGTATTTTTCCTAAAAGCGCAACAAAATTGAGGTTTAGCCTAATTTCGTCGAGCAACGATTGCCTCGCCTGCAACGCTACGAATATTTTTTTCCAGATTTTAATAAGGTATAAAAATTTTTCGGGCGAGTTAAACTCTTATTCTGAAGCGCGGTTCGTCAGAGCTTGCGTGAATCCCTACCAAGTAATAGGGTACATCGCGGGTGTACCACACTTGCACAGTCCGCTAAGGTAGGTTCTGACTAAACTACCTGAATCCCAGGTTATTCTTTTTAGGCTATTCCGCTAGTCCATTTTTTAGCTTCTCTGCCCTCAAATTCGCGGTTTCCCGCTCTGTTTGGGCCGCTTTGATGAAGCCCCATATGATTTCGTTCATCCCAGAGCAATGAGTTTATCAAGATGCAACGCGCATAATGTAACAATATGCATACGTAAGTTTCTGTTATTTTAATTCTGCCATACAAATTACCGGGTTGGAAAGAAAAAACAAGAAAAAAATACGTTTTTTTTATACAGAACTACATATTTTATTATTGTGGTTATAAGTTGTCATGTATTTCCGGTTACTGCTCACGAACTTCTCCTATCGGTCAACTAATTTATTTATCTCTCTTCGTCAGAAATTTTCAGATTTCGTGTTGAATAATTCGTCCACTCAGGTTTTGAGGCCCCTTTTACTGCTAAATGTGTGGTTCCTGAGATTATTTACCAGTGAACGAGGTATAACTTTGTAGATAAAGATCTGGTTGGATCCTGTACCATGGCTTCTCTTCTGGAGCAATTCATTCTGATCTGTGGTTCATATTGACAATAAACACCATTTTATGATGATGATTTTGTGCAAAAATCCGTTATTGTGGCTGCTTGGCGCCTGACACCATACGAAACACTGAGATGCAGAATTAAGCCGTAATTTTTGTAGGTTTCAAAGAATTTATGAGGTACGCAAGTTCTCAAGGACTTTGAGGTGGCTAAGGACAGTTGTGTATCTGCAACCCACCTTTTTGGCCAGTTCCAGGGTTTTTTGTCAATTGTGTTTTTTCAGAAATACTTTCAGACAGCCATTCTTAAACTCAGACGGTCGTGTAAAGCGAATGCATTCTGTTAATCCCAGATACCATTTTTAGACTTGGTAAGCCAGCCTAGTGCGGTCTTTTTTGTCGTTATTGTACACAAAGCAAATGTAAAGGGTTATTTTAGCGGAGTTTTGGCTTCTACCAAATGCATTGCATAGACGGTGTCGAAAATTCCCTTTTTCACCTAGAATTTCTGAGGACCTTTTCGAGTTGAAAGTGCACTTACAAGATAATATCGATAAGACACATAGATTGGGCAAGAAAAGCGCTTTCGAATTGCATATCAGAAATATAGCAAGTAAAGAATAGCAAGTAAAGAAAACGGGAAAGGCAGACTTTTTTTTAAGAGGGGAGGAAGCTTTCGATCGGATATTGTAGTTTAATCCCTATGGCTAGGCCTTTTGGTGTACACAGTTTAACTAGATGGCTAAAATTTCCCAAATCATTTATTTGTCTATAATACGTTATGTCCAAAATGCGTAAATATTGCAAAAACTAATTAACAACCCTTTCTCATAGGTAATGCAGAGCGTACGTCTCATGGATGCAAAGCTTAATATTCTTCAAAAGATACTCGGTTTGGATTTGGACACGATTCGAAGCAGTGAATACTTCCTTACCCTCGATACATTTAACCTTCAGGCCCTCGTTGATAGGGTGATTATTAGAGATCTTTCTAAGTTATTGATAGAATAATATAGCAAGTCATCAATTAGATTGAAAAACTTAAAATCTGATGATGGTTCATCTTGACTTAACATGGATCATATCATTCTGGTCGTTGTATCTCAAACGACATTGTGTAAAAAATTATTTTACTTTTATATTATTGCTGAGTCAAATGTTCGGCACACGCAATTTCTTTTATTTACTTACTTCGAATAATGACTGTCATGTCAGTTAAACCCGTAATTTGGGATCAAGTTTCAACTATGATGCATTAATTGCTTAGCTCAGGCATTTGAATTAGCAAGAGAAATTTAAAATTTAGTGGAATCCGGGTTCTACACCTAAGGCAAAAATTCGTGTCCTAAACACAGTGATGAGTGGCCTCGGCTCCTAATGGGCATTGGTTGATTAAATAGTAGCCTTAGGTATGACAAAGAAGTAAAAGTAAGCAAAAAAGTCTTGCTTAAAGAGGGATGATCAAGACGTATTGAAGTGTTACTGTCTTCCAGGTGGACACCTTATCGAGCTTTACATTGGCCGATTTGGCTCGAAAAGAGCCCAGTATACTCTCAGCAGATCCTGACAATATTTGCAAGGTCGAGTCAATTTTAGAAGACCACGAAATAATGCCACAACAAGTGTGGTGTCATCCTCAAGTTTATCTTTACCATGCGAACCTACTAAGCGAGCGCTTCAGTTTGGTCAATACGGTGAGCTCTAGTTAGAAAAAGTATTTTAGGATAATAATGCATAATTAAATGGTATCTACAAACAGGCGGAAACTTTCCATCAATGTTGTAGCTATCACCTTTGTATTTAGCTTCATATGATCATCATGAAAAACAGTTTTCAAAATATAGCTTTTAACGATTTTCTGTAATTTACACTTTATACCAAAACTATAAGTTATGTCGACGACATTGTGAATTGTAGTCGCTGTTATTATGATGTCTGCGTATGCTTCGGCGTAGTAACTGACAAAATAAAGGTTCATTGGATTTATACTCCTTCTTTTTGGTGACTTATGATAAATTACTGAACCCTTATCCTTATTATATTCTAACTATAACTATAGGCTACATATCTTTTTTTCGCGATTCCAGTCGGTAGATATCGCAATGCATCGAGAAAGTCTCATGTTCCTAAGGGTACTAACAAACAATTGGGACGTGCAAAGAGAGAATATAGGCGTGGTACGTCACATGAGAAGTGTAATTTTTGCTTGCTTAAATTATTTCTTGGTTTTAGTTTGTTATTAGAGCGGCTAATTGAGTAAGTTTTTCAGGCACAAAGTACAAAAGATGTGTATTGAAGTTCTGTATATAAATAATGTACATATAGATTGTCTCAATTCAGCCATGTGCCTTATGTTGCTTAGATACGTGTATCCCTATTGAGATGTCTATTTTTGTGTAAATGACTTTTGGATGTGAAACAAGAGCAAAAACGTAAGAATATACCGTCCACTCTTATGTCGACAAGTGTTACCTAAGTTTTAAACGAATTGTTCATAAATAAATATTGTTGATATATGACACATCTTCACTCAGGTGTAAGCTATATTCTTTTTTGTAAATGCTAGATAGCAGTTTATTAATACTACCAGTTTTCTACCGTTGGGCTTTTGTTCAACCTGAACTCGATTTACAGAGTAATCTAAAATTACAAGCAACTAATGATCTGATAAGGTACCTACAAAGGCGTCTCAAGATCGTTGATCATAACGAAAAAATGATGTTCGCCACCAAGTTGAGACTTCACAAGACCTCTCTGCTCAGGTATTTAGAACTGAGATAAAACGGTTGTTTAACAATTTTTTTAGCAATAACAATAGCATTTACCTTATAAATTTATTTAAATTAATTGTATTTTAAGACCCGAACTAATCGCAGATCATTGTAACTCATAACTATCTTATTATTCTTAAAGATTATTTAATAAAATTTTTGATTGCGTCTACTAATGCAGACTGTGTAAATGTGGTGCAGCTGTAAATTACAAATGATTGATTGTTATTATTTTTTTAATTTCCGTTTCCTAGATACTGTTAACAAAGGTAACCAATGAAAACTATCGCCTGGCCTAAACATATGTGACGAAGGTTGATCATTGTAAAGTTCGAATTTGTAGCGTATTTAAAATTTCTTATCTCGTGCAATTTTTTTTTGGTTCTCAAAGTTTTTATCAACAAATCCCTATGCTGGCGACCTAAAATATTATCATTAAATTATTGAATTACGGCTCCCGCAAGCAATTCTAAAAAATCTAAAGTACTAGTTGTTGTCTAGCTTTTACATCATGAGGCATAAGGCTTAAAAAATGCAGATCAGGATATAAGTATTTTAGGATATAGAAATGCGTTTGTTTAAAAATGTTAGCAAATAATTTGTATTCATGTTTTTTTAGCTCGCCTATGAACACTCAGTGTTCTGCTACTGTTCTCCTGGGTGAACTTTCTCTCAGTAAGGAGCAGATTATGGCAGCCCCTGGGTTGCTGTTACACAGTCAGGAAGTTCTGCGTGAGGGCTGGGCTGTTTTACAGGAACTGGACTACATTAAGGTAGGAAGCTATAGAAGTGTCATACAACCGTATAGATCAAGCTTTAATTGGCGCGTCCCTTTATTAAATGTGATTCTATTATTTTTACGATGGTGCAGGAACTTGGTCTCGGAAAGGAATGGCGGAAATTCAAATTTGCCGGTGAGATGCTACTCTATGAGATCGAATGCGGCATAGTGAGGCAAACTGAAAAGGCAGACACCGATAGGTTGCGGTATCCCTCTCAGAGTATTTATTTTGCGAAGAGAGCTCACTGCAAAGAATTTGACGAAGATTTTGTATACGGGGACAGTACTGAAAATTCAGCGGATACTGAAACATGTAAATCACATACATCGGATAACTTGACGGGGAATATATCTGCTACCTCGAACTGGCGTCCCTTACCGCCTGCAAGGTTCGAAGAAATGAAAATGAGTTCAAAGCCGGTACTAAATTGCGCAGTCAATAGCGAAGACGGAGAAGATACAACAGACTCATCAATTGAATCTGCGAAAAAAAAGGGTGGATTGCCGTTTTATAACTATTGATAAACGAGTAATGTATATTTGGTAAAACTGTTTAAAATGAAATAGTAATCTTGGTTTTGTTCACTAGTGACATTTATTTTCTTAGCTAGTTTCAACATTAGCTAGGCCTGGCATGTAATGATAAATCGGATTTGGCCTACAGGTGCGCCCGTTAAGTCAACTCTCTTTCCGTTCGACAGTTGACACCCTTCTAGGAGAGCTTGGCTTCGATCGAGATACAATCCAAAAATCCAGCTTCTTGTATAATGTTGACATATCAAACCTTCAAGAAATCATACATAGGGTAAGTAATACATTGAGGTTGTAATGTACAAAAAAGTGGGACGGGTGTGAACTTACGGTGGTGACTTTTCGAATGTGTGTCTATTTTTGAGAGAATGATGTCACGATTTTACCACCATCGTTTATAATTATATGCAATGGCGCGTATAATCAAAAATGGTGCAAAGATTCTTGTCATCATCAAGGCGTTATTGGTAGTTAACGAAGTAAGTTTATTTATACGTTTATTTTGTTACATATGGATTATATATTTTGAGTTTTTTTAGAAATTCAAATGTGTTAAGGGTTAAGTTCAGTAAAAGACAGCACCTGGGCGCCGGGTTTAGCGAGACGCTTGTTCATGCCCGTCAACGGGCATATATACACAAAATGTGTCAACAAAGCCAGATCATATATTTTTCCGCTTAAGGTTTCTATTCACTATCGTGTATATAGCAGCACAAATACTCAACTTAACTACTAAGAACAGGACACCACATATGCTGCGCTCTTGATCTCTTCAATGGAGTAATATTTGTAGAGGCTACGTAATACCATTGAGAAGAAAATCAGTTGAAATAACCTTGTGACGAGCATACCCCAATGGACTGGGTCAAAGATTTAACAAAACAAGACATTACATTTTTCAGTTCCGACTTTAGTTGCTACTACATATTGTCATATACATTTATTTGAAGCGATTAGATCATGCAGACGCAAAATATGTGAACGGGTTAATGATGTGTCCAAGACTTTACTTCAAGCAAATTATAATCATTTGTTCGATTATCGTTATAATTCTTGTGTATGCCACGCCATCGATGTAAATCGGTAAAAATAATTTACGCATTCTAATGACCGTTACTTTTATGTAAATGTGTCTTTTGCACCTGAGTAACTAGAAAATTACGTGTCTGGGTCGTCTACAATTGTAAGTGTACTTTCTTCTGTAGCCTCGAAATTCAACTAATGGCTTAAGTCAATCAAAACTGTAGCCTTGCTTTCGTCCTAGTTATGATCGAACGAACAAACCTGCCCGTATAGCTGAACTTAACTACGTAAATAGTTATCGATAGATATCGACTGCCATAGGGTAAGTTTAATCCTAAGTGTAGGGTACGTTGAATGAAAAGTATATTTACTGCTGTGTCCTTGCGTTATTATGCAATTATACACAACCATTGCAAACTTGGAGTGCTCACATCGGTTGATTGCAATTGCAAAACAAGACTGAGCAAACGGTTGGACGTGATGTACATGTAAAACATGTGAATAGAACGTTTTTAACTATTCGTTCCATATTTAATACCTGCCAAGAGTTTTATATGTAAAATTTTTTGTGTAGTTGTCTATTTTGTTTTGCTCTCTTTGAATTCGCACGGCATTACAAAATGTATTTGCAAGTTTCGAATAGTGCTATATTTTTCATGTAAGTTATCTGGAGTACCCTACTGCGCACTGTGTTTTAACGTAGATTTTAGACCCAAGTTTAGACCTCAAATGGTAGACAAGGCGAAGCAAGTTGAAGGAATCTAGATACTCTGAAATGATAAATAACTGTATGTTAAGAGTAGTAGTAGAACGGAGAATAATTATGGTAACAATTCACCAAAAACTTTTTGACTTTTTTTCTTTAGATACCTTCCTTGGCAACGTTTACTTTACGCGAGATAGTTCGTGAGGAACCTAGGATACTTACAGCAAAGGTCGACAAAATCTGCGAAATTGAATACATTTTGTACCACCAGAGGGTCACTCCTGAACAAGTGTGGTTATTCCCTCTGATTTATGTTTGTAGGCCGAATGTTCTGCTCAAACGCTTCACAGAGCTTAATAAGGTAAGACATGAATGCCAAAGGGTCTGAGTTTTGGGTAACGTGCAAGCACAACAGTGTATATAGTCAACAAAGTGCGTGGCACAAAACAAGTCGCAGAGCAGTTTAATGCTGTATTGTTTTTCATAAGCTTGTTATGAGAACTAATTAGCGATGCATCTTGGAAAAATGTAAGATAAATGGTAAATAATTTTGATATTAGTCAATCGATCTTGCAAGTGTCTTGTTCGTTGCAGTTAACGGAAGGTTCGGTTCATCGAAATAGTCCTTTGTTTTTGCGTCAGCTAGTAAGAAATCGGAACCGGCTTCGAGACCACGAACTACATGCTGTATGTAAAATAAGCATATTCTGGTATCACTTAGACTGTCAGGCAAATATGATAGTTTTTTGTAGTGAAAGTTTTACCACTGCCACTTAGTTACACAAAAATATTAATTACGAAGTTGCACTTGTGTAATATAATAATCAAAGGTAAAAAAAAAAATGTACCATACTAACATTTTTGTCTATTGGAACAATTCTCTTTGTTAACCTTGAGTTACAACCGGATCTTTTAAAGGGAGTGAATCGGGACTTTCTGAAGTATGTGTCATCGCGTCTCCAAATTAGTACCAAAAAGCAAAAGTTGGATCTTTCTAAAAAGCTACGACTGCATCAATCCACATCCATAGGCGGGTAAGAATTATACATACGATCACTTTTTTTCCTTTTAGCTTTGCAATCCGATTCCACCACAGATACAGTGCTCACGTGGAAGGGCGGTCTAATTTAAATTTTAAACTACACTAAACTT